>NW_006911430.1:7956-67226 GCF_000523455.1 Bipolaris oryzae ATCC 44560 | reverse complement strand
CTATATTTTAATAGTTTTTCTATATATTTTATAAGCTTAGATTCTTATAGTAGAGTAAGTAGTTAGTATTTTTTTATAGCTACCTCCCACGACTATATTTTATTTTAGTGCTAGCACGTTAATATTAAAACCTTAATACTAAACTTTTTTATAGCTACGTAGTATAAAAGTTAACCTTCTATATCTTATAAATTAATTGCCGTAATCGCTTTCTTAATAGCTATTATAGTGGTGGAGATATTACGTATTGAAAATAGTGGGTGGATATTTTAATTGGGCAGATAGTGTTGCATTGGCTGAACTGTTGCACGCACTGACCACACGCAGTACAGCAATACTTGGTACTTTGTCGACACGAGGGGAACGTGAAGCGACCTCTCACGTCACTATGGGATGATTGGATAGCGCGCGCGCGCTACGAGACGGCATGAATATGCGTGTGGGCGGGATGGAGAATCCTACGGCGCGAACCGACATGACGCGCTGTCGTCACAGAGATGATAGGGAGGCCTCGGAGCCAGCATGAAAAAGCCAAGATCACAGTATTGTTTCACCGCTTCCTACGAATATAATTGAGACAATGTGTTTTTTTGTTTCTTCCAAAGGTACAAATACCATGGATTGCGAGTCGGTGTGACTACAAGCTCTCTTGTCCCCTTTTTTCCCCCGCCGTGTGTTCCGGGTCCCACCTCACTTCTCCCTTGGTGTAAGCTTTGCGTGCGGCGGAATCTTAGGGACTTGGGCTAGTCTTCTGTTAAAGTCGTCGTCGGGTACTTTGGACAGACGGTTGCCGTTCTTGTCAACAAGCTGAAAGTCGAATGAGGCGACAAAGTACGCCACGACCATGGTTATTAATAGAGTGGCGGAGCGTATACCGACTGCGAAATAGATTAATTCAGGAGACCAATACATGTGGAGTCGGTGTACTTGCGGCATGGATGTAAACCGGATCCCCAGCCCACGTAGCCATGTAGCCTCTTTGTGTCCTCGGCACGGTCGGGCATATACCTTGATGGATCCCATTCATAGGGGTTAGTATAGACTTCAGGATTGAGGTGGATGTCGTACGAAGGATATGCGACAACGGCGCCGCCAGGGATGACCTCCTTGCCGTTACCAAGCGGAATGTCGTCACTGGTCATGTTCTTCCGGAAGAAGAGAGGAAGTATATGCAGGCGAATCGTGTCACGCAAGCACGCATTAATGAGAGGAAACTCTGATTCCCACGCCTCTATCGGAATGTCATCGAGCTGTTTGCGTAGTGACGCATTGGTGTCTCGAGCGTACTTGGCCACTGCCTTGCGTACTTCTTGCCGTACTTTGTCCTGCCACTCTGGAGCAGCTGCCAAGTAGGAAATGAGCCATCCAACATTGATGGTAGGGTTGGCTAGGCCTGCGAAGAATGCGCCGAAGACGAAGACGGTTGTTCTGAAGATGCTGTGGCCTTGGTCAAGTATTACCTGAATCGCGTCGTAGGGCTTCTTGTCGCTCGTAGCACGCTTCTTGATCATGCTCTGGAGCATGAAGAATAGGCGTGCACTAGTGTAGAATTTTTTCAAGGCACCAAGCGATGGAAGCTTGGGAAACATGATGACCATGGGACTCGCGTGACCGACTATGCTCTCGAACACGCTCTGCGTCTGTCCAAGCTTTTTTGGATCGCTGAGGAGCTCATTTGGGCCAAACGTGCTCATAGTCAACTTGTAGACGACGCACGCCATGCTGTCAAAGACGTTGATTATGCCGCTGGGCTCTTTTTGAATGGTGTCAATGGACTCATTAATATTGGACTTGAGGTCAGGCAGCTTGGTTTGGAGATATTGTCCTTTCAATAGTTGCGTGAGGCGAGAGTTAAACCACTTGTCTATGCCTTCATCCGATTCCTGGCCATTGTGTAACTTCTCTATGCTGGCGGGTCCGCCCTGGACGTCGGCGTAGCCCTCGCCCACGCGTAGCTGTCTCGATTCGAAAAACATTTTTCGTGCCGTGTCGCCCGATAATCCGATGACCATGTTGGGCCCTGCATGGAAGGAAAAGTTGCCTGTCTCTGATTGAGATATACATTCCTTATACCAGTCCCACCTTCGCTTCCAAAAACCCCATGGACCAATTACTGGGTAGTTGTCACGAACCTCGGGTGGTGCATCATTTGGGATCTGGCGGGTGAGAAGCCTGTGTGCGATTATAGAGAAGATGATGATGGCGGTGATGGCGATGATGGCGACGTAGACAAAGATGACCGCAGTACACAAGAGGGTGAGTGGGGAGGAGGACATTCCATATAAAATAGAGTCCAAAACGGCCATTAGAGTTACTGTGAGGCCGACGGTTTTCTCGTATAGCAATAAGAAATTCAACGCTCAAAGGCTGTCAACCAGTGCGCCACTGGTTGCCGTGTTAGCTTTATAAACATCAATAGCAGGAGAGCGACCCCTTCAGGACGTTTTGCCGGTATGATTGCTTCTAGATCGTCGTTTTCCTGTCTGCCTGCATTGTGTGACCAATCGCACCAGCCAAACCTAAGAAGTATATGACCTTTGCTTTAACGGTGCATAGGCCATATCCGTCACCTCCCGGTCCAACCACTTCCCCGGATCTTCGATTGCTGACTACATTGCAAAACCTTATTCCGTCAGTTTCCCTCGCTTACAGACCTTCTCTCTGCTGGCTTGTGAATTTTGGCTATTTCAGAGTTGGATACCAAGTAGGATCGGTACATGCCGCAGATGGTTAGTTTAAGGATCCACGGAAGACGACAGAGCTAATCGAAGAGGTTTGTTCACAGTGATCATATTGTGCTGCATCGTTTCCTGACATCCCAGGTAATTATACTTTCTGCGTGTCCGGAGTGACGACATAGACTTACTTATTGCGGAATCGGACCGCGTTCAACAGCTTATTTCCACCACCTTCCGTTTCAACCACACCCCGGCTCGTTCGCCAAAGGCAAATCGCGGGGAAACTTTGTGTATATTTGTGTACGTAAGAGGTGTTGAGCTGATCTCACTGGTTTCCTTGGAAGAAAATATGATGTGATCGCTCACAATAGAAGTATATGTGATGTAGTATACCACCGACAAGGATCCTAAAATGCGTTCTATGCCCGGTTGTCTATGCACCGTCCGATCATCTCATTTAATCTAATCTTACCCAATACCGACCGACTGGATCAGATACACGTAGATTCAGGGATCCTAAATAGCGGCCAGCGGAGTTGTCTAGTTTCGGGAAGTGACTGGGCAGGGTGGTGGTTATTCGTTTTGGTGTTGTTGGTAATGTGATAACAGAGCCGATTTTTAGGCGCGTCTTGGTGTCTTGGGATGCTCAAAGACAAACTTCCTGCACTCCTTGAACAGTCGCATATCCTGAAAGAGATTTTTTTTTTCAAGCTTAATATGCAGCAGAGTTTGCTCTGTTCCGATGATCTCTGGCGCCATTACTTCATTACGTGGCCTTTCTGTTCCGAAACTCCCTTGAGGTTGCCTTTGAAAATCCTAAACCCAATCCCCCCTCACGCACAGTCTACCTTTACCATCATCTTCCAAATCAACTGCTTGGGGCCTGTTCGGTTCTCTGCTTTCTGTTTCCATTTTGTTCCCATTTTGAGTTTGGAACTTTAACAGGGGAGAGCTCGCTAGTCGCACATCTCGCGCGATCACGTGGCTCCGTTTTCCAGCTAGAGGTCCAGAGGTGCAGGTAGAAGACAGGTCTCCCTGTCGCATAAAAGAGAAAATGGGTGTAGCGAATCGGTACAAGATAGAGCTCATTTCAGTGTAAAAGCCTCAACAATTTCTAGCGCTTTTTTGTAGCCGCCGACGATACGTATGCGTTTTCCGAACTCGACGCCGTTTCCGTCTCCGTTTTCCAGACAGAGGTCAAACTACTCCCAGGTTGAGTCTAGCAAATGTAAAAAGGAGCTGGACCAAACAGGCTCTTGACACTTCGCCTGCCGTTAAGAAGATATCAGACTCCCTTGGATCGAGGCTTGGTTTTTCCGTCTTCATGACAAGTCTGTTGGTTTTCTATTTCTTTGGTGGCATTTTCTCTTTCTTTTACGAAGGAGAAAATAAACTCCAGCACAAGCCTTTTCCCGGCGGATAAGCAATTAACAGAGTCACCGCTGGCAGACTTCGGCAATGATATTACGATTTTTTCCACATGCGGGCCCATGTCACGTGGCTGCAGCTTGGCATTGTCGGCCCATCACTCCGGGGAAAACAACGAAGCAATCACAATGAATCCTCCGCACTTTATCTCCTAGCTCGGCCTGGAGACGAGCGAATGCCACGGCCTTGACGCAAAAGGGCAGAGTATGCGGCTCAACAACCATCGGGGATCCACTTTCTCGTAACGCAGTTCCGAGCAGCGAACAGCGTCTTTTTGCGCAAGCGAGGCATCGGATAGTAAGTACGGCTTGCACCATCGGCATCTGACTGGCAGAAGCCGACCTCCGACCGCCTCCAAGGTAATGGAGAAAGCTCCCCCACCGAGAAAGGCGTGCAAGCCACATGCGCAAAGGCCAACCTCATGCCTTGTCGATCTGCACACATTGTTGCCAGTCTGAGCGCTGGCCATAGTGCTGGATCAACGTGCGACCGGACCTGCCATCCAATGGGGCATTGGGCCTAATGCGGGGGGAAGACGATTTGTGCAGGCAAAATGCAACTGTCGCTGCCAGGCTCCACTCGAGACGTGCACTCAACCGCCATGACACCATCAGGCACATTTGGCCTTACTCCACTAGGCCGCGGTGCAGACTCTTCGCCCATGCGACGGTATTTGGTCGGATTGACGTACAGTGGGGTAGGGTGGTACATATCCTGTATGGAGGCCCACAGCGGAGCGGAGAGCGCATTGGGGTCGTATTTTTCCCCAGCTGCAGCTATAAGTAATAACGAGGGGACCCCAGATGTTCGTCTGGTGTTTTATTGATTTACTCCTCGTGCAACGATAGGGAGCTCTGGCAACATGGCGACAGCGTACGATGGAGAGAAGATATCCGCGCAGGATGCTGCCCAAATCTCGGAGCACCACTCAAAACCCAGCGCCGTTGCCACCATGGACCCCGAAAGGAGGAGGCAGGTCGAGAAGTCGCTGAAGCGCAAGTTGGACTCACGATGCTCGCTTTTCGTGCTGATCTACATTATGAACTGTAGGGGATTTGCCAGATATGGAATTGTATGCTCGATGTTTGATGCTGACCATTACTGCCAGATCTCGACCGAAACAACATTGCTGCAGCGCGTCTGGGCGGTTTGGAAGAAGACCTTGGTCTCTCTCCGACACAATACTCGACCTGTTTGAGTATTCTCTATGTCGGCTACATTTTGATGCAAGTCCCATCGAACATGATTATCAACGTGATACCCCGACCATCGCTTTACATTTCAATGGTCATGTTGGTATGAAATCTCTTTGTCCGTACCACAACGTAAAGTCACCTCGCTAATATTACTTTCTTTTTTCTTAGCTCTGGGGAATGATTAGTACACTGAGTGGCAACGTTAATAATTTCAGCGGCATGGTCGCGATTCGCTTCTTCATTGGATTCGTCGAGGCAGCTTTCTTGTAATAATTTCCCTTTTTACCGCATTTCCACGCAGATTGAGGGAAATTAACATTTCAAATTCTAGGCCGGGAGCACTGCTCATCCTCTCCAAATGGTACACCAGACGCGAACTCGCGCTTCGGAATGCCATTCTTTTCTGCGGAAACCTGATCTCAAACGCTTTTTCGTCTCTTGTAGGCGCGGCTGTTTTGGGCAACATGGAGGGAACTCTGGGCCATGAAGTGAGTGCAATAATCCGTCAAAGTATCATTTTTGCAATGAATACTGATATATGAACAGGCTTGGAGATGGCTCTACTGGTAGGCACTAGAAACATCAAGTAAAAATCATATGCAACTAACACAAAATTAAGGATCGAAGGAGCAGCAACAATGGCCATTGCCATCTCCGCAGCATTCATCCTCCCCGATCTCCCCCACAACACGCGCGGCTTCACCGAAGAAGAACGCGCCGTCGCCGTTCTCCGAATGACCGAAGACGTCGGCGAGGCCGACAAAGACTCGGAGGAACAATCCCCCTTCGCAGGCCTCTTCATGGCCGTCAAAGACGTCAAAATCTACATTCTAATGATCACATTCACCGCCTACGTCACCGGCCTCTCCTTCAACGCCTACTTCCCCAGCTTGACCAAGACCCTCGGCTTCGGCTACATCACCACGCTGCTCATGAGCGCCCCACCGTGGGCCTTCGCCTGCGTCGTCAGTCTGATCAACGCATGGCATTCGGATCGCCAGCAAGAGCGCTGCTGGCACATTGTCGGACCCATCTGCGTTGGCATCGTGGGGTTCGTGATTTCAATGGCTACATCCAACACCGCGGCGCGATATGTAGCACTGTTCCTACAGGCGTCGTCATATGCGGGATTCATTGTTTTTTACTCGTGGATCTCGTCGTCGTTTCCCCGCCCACCGGCGAAGCGCGCGGTCGCTATTGCTATGATCAATGCTTTTAGTCAACGTGAGTATCCGACTGACATATGCGTCGTTCGACAAGAGCACAGTGCTAATAATCCTCGTCTTCTAGTGGGTAATATTGCCGGATCCTATGTCTGGAACATGTCGGCGAATGGATACAGGAACAGCTACGGTGTTGTTACGGCCATGTTTGGCGCTACGATTATTGGATGTCTAATCTTTAGATTTATCCTCATTCGTTTGAACAAGCGATTGGACGAGGGGGCAGATGCGTGGGTTGTGCATGGCGATGTTGCCGAGCAGACTGCGGCTACCGAGGGTGTGAGCGTGGAAGAAGGCAAGAAGATGATGGGCGGGTTTAGGTACTTGGTGTGAGAAATGCTGGAAGTGGATGTATTGAAGCTCAGAGCTCAATATACTCTCAATCGAGATTATCAGTGCTTTTTTTACTCAAGTTTGCTTGACAAAAGATTAGTGGTAGCGAAACACCTGCGATTATCAACAAACCCAATCATAGCTTTTTGTTAGACGGTGTTGTTGAAAGTTTCTTCATTTTTTTTTGAACAAGGGGGGAGGGGGGGGAGGGGGCATGGATCTAGTCATTGACGTCACCTGTAAGAGTACAACTTTACATGCCCTCTTCTTGATTGAGCTTGATGCCCCTCTCAATCAACCCCTCAATCCATGAGTTGAATTCCTCCCTCATCTCAATTGGCACCACATGGCCTTGTCCCCTGATGAAGTGTTTTTCGATCTCACCTTGCTGCCAGACATCGTCTTCTTCCTCAATGCCCAGCCAGTTTTCCTTGCCCGTTACCCCCTCGCCTTTCTCGAGACCCCTCCACAAAACTACGCCCAGGGGAAAAGTCAGCATTTGATCCTTTGTGCCATGGACAACCATGATTCTCTTTTTCCCAATCGTCTGGGCAAGCTGCTGTAGTTGCTGAGGGCTTTTATAATGCCAACCAGCTGCAATGGCCTGTAGGATGAAGTGTGCTTTGGAAAAGTACTCTGGGTGCTCGCGTTTCCACATTTCATTTGCAGCAAAGCGGTCCCCATTAGTTGGGAAGGCCTGGACGACAGGTTCCAGGGCATCCGGCGCGTCTAGCCATTCTTGAGTGTACAGATTTTTCTTGACGCCCTCAATCTGGGTATCAAGAGATTTGGGTATGAAAAGATTGGCACGGTTCCAGAGGTTTTCTAAGAAGCCCTGTATGGGTCAGCTCGTGTGTGGGTTGGCCAGGTGGCAGTAATTGCAGGACTTACTGTGGTCCTGAAGAGATGTGCAGCTGTCGATACAAGCGACAAGGTGCATATGCGCTCTGGTATCAACATTGCCTATGTCATGGTCAGCACTAAGCCATCTCACAGCCTCTTTGCTTATCAAGGAATATTTTTCGCTCAAGTCTTGTCGACCAACGCGTAATGGCATCACGGCAATGCAGGCGTTGCCTGACGAAGGTGTACGGGAAGAGCCGTGTACAAAAGAGGAGCGGAGGGCGTATGAACCGCTGAGATTACAGGGCGAGGCATGGTGTCAGAGAGGATGATGTCGTTTTTTGAAGCGCTTGGCGTCTGTAGCTGGGGTGTATGTGTGTCGGTTGACGGAACGCCGCGTATCCGGTGTCTGATGGTTGGAGACGGTCGTTGTACGCCTGACGATGCAAAATCAAAAATAAAAACACACGACTCACGATCTCTTGGGCGATCATTCCGCCCATGCTGATTCCGATAACGTGCAGATCGCGTTTGGCGGTCCAACCAACGTGGTCAATGACTTCAATCAGATCCTTTGCCATTTCAGACGTCGAGTATCTCGACGTGGGCTTATCCGAATCGCCGATACCACGGTTGTCGGTCACCAGGCACGAGTACTGATGACCCTTTGTATGGCCAAAGTCCTTGGTCTGGCGTTGCCAGGCATACTTCATGCCTCCCAAGCCCATGACCCACTACATGATGTTAAATCTCTGGAGGCTGTGTCGGAGAGTAAAATAGACAAAAAAAAGACATGTCGGCATGTTCAGCGACCTGAGACGCCGGGGACATGTTGAGACGACAAATGCAACCGAAACGAAACGGTGACAGGAGAGAGGTGATGATAGCTGCATGCCTGAGGTGGCACCCATGTCGAAGGGGACAGAGTAAGACCGAGAGGTGGGACCACTTACTACCAGGTGTCGAGGGCCATTGCCGTGAAGCTCGTAGGCGATATTAAAGGGCCCGCCTCGATCTTTGGCAACGGGTACCTTTGCTTGGCTTTGGGGTGTCAGTTGCCAGACGATGTGGGGGTATTCTGGATGCTGGGGTAGCTCTTGGGCAGTCATTGGTGCCATGGCTGGGCGTACAAGTAAGCTGGCTGGCGCGTGTTATGGCCGTAAGGAAGCAGTGTGTATGTATGTAGGTGAGAGTGTGAGCATGGTAGGTAGGGTAGTATTTAGTGCAACGGTGCATAGTAGTGGCGCAGCGACAAAGGATTTGTGGCGTAGTGGGCGGCAACAGGTTCCGGGGGGCAGTGAGTGCATGGATGGGATGGGATGCTGTTTGTGTACTTACCGCAGCACGCACACGAAGGCAGGACAAGCTTAGTTAGTCGGCGATGTTAGTGTAGCAGTAAGTACACCAAGGTAGCTGGGGCGTAGATGTGCAGGGAGACGGAGAGTGGATGGATTGTGTGACCAGGATCCGGACCAGAAGTGGCGGACGTCATTTGTGTTGGCTGGGCCGGGCTGCGACAGTCAGCCTCAGGTGGCAGTGGATGCGATGCGCACCTGCGTTTCATCTTTTGCCAGCAACTGGCGGCCCCTACACATACTACGCACACGCACACGCATGACCCCCCGCCGATCCGCCCTCCTACTCCCTGCATGGCCTCCCCAAAGACGACGACGAGGAAAAAAAAACAACCACTACCACCATTTGTATTTTCTGACGATTGCAACGATCAATTCCTGTCCTTGAACGACTCTCTTGCCGGCGCTGCCGCCTGCAGCCACAACTATATCCACAGTCACAGCCACACTTACTACTTCTACTACGACCATCACTACCATTGCTAATTACCACCACGACCTCGCCGGAGCAGTAACGACAATCTCCACTCCGCCTTCGCCATGGACCCCTCCCACTCCGGCTTCTACGTCGGCGGCACTCCCATGATGAATGCCCAGCCGCCGCCGCCGCGCATCTTTGGCAGCGGCACCTTTGACGCCTCGCAAATGCCCTCCGGCAACATGTTTGCTCACGACGACCTGGACGACCACAATGATGGAAGCGATGCCAAAAGGCGCCGGATCGCACGGGTACGCACCCTCGTCCGCCCACGCAGCCAGACGCACAGCTGGACGCGGCATCCCGTGTTGGTGCTGACTGGTGCTGCAGGCATGCGACATGTGTCGCAAGAAGAAGATCAAGTGTGATGGCAAGATGCCTTCGTGTACACATTGCCAAAACTACAAGACCGAGTGCATATTCACCCAGGTCGAGAAGAAGCGCCAGCCGCCAAAGGGGTGCGTTCCTCCCCTCTCCCTGCTGCTGCTGCTACTGCATTGCCCCCCCCTTGTGCGACACGACAGCTAGCTCACTGCGCCTAGTGCCAAGTACATCGAGGGTCTCGAGAACCGCCTCGCGCGCATGGAGTCGCTCATGCGCCTCTCTGGCGTCCTCCCCGAAGACGACGACGGCAGCACAGACCTGGCCACCCTCGAGAAGCGTCTCGAGGCACGCGCCGGACGGTCGGCTACTCCCAGAACAAGCAGTATCCATGAGCGGAGACCCTCTGTAGCACCCCACTCCGCCCTATCGACGGCCGACGATGCAGCCACACACGCAGCCCTACCTAGCCCTACCAGTGGAACTACTTCTCCCAGCCCCGAAGACCAGTCTACAGAGGCAAAGGACAAGGATGAGGATGCCCTGGCCGAGATGATGTGCTCCTTGGTCACAAACAACTGCGGTGAGACAAGATACATTGGTACGTCTTGGCTCACAACCCTGCCTACATGCCTGCTCTTTACTAATCACTGACCCGCCCAGGTTCCTCATCCGGCTTCTCCATCTTCTCGCCCAAGGGCATCCAATGGGTCAACGACAAGACAGGCGACAACTCGTTCCGTGATATGATCTCCACAGCTGCCGTCGAGGACAACAAGTGGATACAATGGCGGCCAGACGTCTTCCAGGACATCTTCAAACGGCGCGTCTACAAGCAGTTACCACCCAAGCACGAAGCCATGTCCCTGCTCAAGGATTACTTTGAAAATTTCAATTGCATGTTCCCTCTATTTCACGAACCCACCTTTATGCATCTAGTCGACAAACACTACTCCAAAGACCCCTACGAAGGCTCCGGCTGGTGGGCAAGTTTGAATGTAGCATTGGCTTTCGCTCATCGACTACGCGTCATGAGCAATCTCGTACCTGCAGAAGAGGACGAAAAGGCTTGGCAGTATCTTAAGAACGCAATGAGCGTCATGGTCGAGCTCACCATGCGCAACACTGACTTGCTTAGCGTACAAGCTTTGTTGGGAGTGGTAAGCAACCCAAAGCAACCCAGTCCCTACCACCCATCCGCCTAACACTGTACAGGGTCTCTTTTTGCTCGGAACACCCAATCCCCAACCCACCTATTTCTTCGTCGCGACTGCCATGCGGCTAGCACACAGCATTGGTCTCCATAAGAAGGGCGCCAATTTCAGCCTTAACGCCGCAGAAGTTGAGCAGCGAAGGCGTGTCTTCTGGATTGCCTATATGCTTGATAAAGAGTGAGCCCCAGACTTCATCCATCTATTTCTTTGTATACTCTACTGACCCTGCAAAGTATCTGTCTGCGTTCGGGTAGACCCCCAGTTCAAGATGATGATGACATGAATGTCGAGCTACCAAGCGAGACGCCACCCGACAATATTGGCAACATCCCACTCGCTGATGGCAAGGGCACCATGAACCTATTCCGTCTCATGTGTACCTTTGCCGTTATCCAAAGTAAAGTCTACAAGGGCCTGTACTCAGTCAAGGCTTCCAAGCAAACTGACGGCGAACTTCTCAACACCATTGGCGAGTTGGACAGGGAACTCGAAACCTGGAAAGACGGTATACCCCTCGAGTTCCGCCCAGAACATGACATTAAAGCATCACACACGCCCCTCATCCTCCAGGTTGCCGTGCTACATCTCGGCTACTACAACTGTTTAACTACTATCCACCGTATGAGTGTCCACCACGGATATTGGACCAGCCGACTCTCAAACTTTGCCATTCAGGGTTTAAATGCACGGCCCCTGAACCCCAGGGTCTTCATGTCGGCCCAGCTCTGTGTGCAGGCTGCTCGTGCGTCCATTCACTTGCTCAAGTACATACCAAAGGGTGACTTGTCATGTGTCTGGCTAGTAATCTACTTCCCGGTCACGGCACTCGTCACGCTCTTTGCAAATATTCTCCAAAATCCCCAGGATACTCGGTCACGATCCGATCTCAAACTCATGAAATTGGTTGTCAACTTCTTGAACATGCTCAACGACGAACATGGAAGTGGCAGCGTGAAGCGCATGTGTACCGTTTGCGGCGAATTTGAGCGAATTGCAGCCACGGTGTTAGAAAAAGCTGATCGCGAGCATGCATCCCGGCGGAAGAGGAAGCAAGGCGACAGCGAACAAGACGCACAAATTGAAGCCACAGCTGCCGAGTTACTATCCACTGGCCGTAACAACCACTCATCACCACAACAGGCAACCACACCCCAAAACACCAATACATCCGAGGGCTTAATCTTCAACCCAGATTTCCAAGGATTCAATGAAGTATGGTTCGACCACCCTTTGCACGACACAAAGCTAACATGTTCAGCCATTTCCCTTCTCGCCAAACTTCACCCATGCGTCACTGCAGCCCAACGTCCAAATGAGCCAGTATGGCTCGCCAGGCATTACCGCACAAATGCTACAGCAACAGCAAAGTCTACCCATGACAAATGGTGCTGATGTGAACGGCATAAGTTCCAGCATCAATGCAATGGCCGCTATGGGTCAGTTTGAACAGAACTACAACAACATTCCGCAGGATCTGTGGAAAATGCCCATGACACTTGAATGGGATTGGGCAGACATGACCGGCGGCTTCTCGAGTTATGAGGACGGTATAAGCACGAATGGTGTTCTTCCGGACTTTGCAAACAGCACTGGCCATGGAACGAGCGAATTCAACCAAAGTGCTATGAATGGCGGACGCCGATGATGGGATTCCTGATCCATTGTCACACAGACTTGCCTTTTTTTTTCGTTAAAAAAAAACAACTGTACAACATACACGATTACGTGGCCTAGGTGGGCATCACAAGGGCATTTCACCATGGCTAGGGAGTTGCTTGTTGGATCCTTTCAGGGATTCTTGTCAGCATGTTACGTTTTCCAACTGCATATAATACCACGGAAGCTCATGATACTAAATTTCAAGTACCAAATATACAGGTTATGTAATACACACAACGCATCTGCTGTGCTCAGCGCTTGTCCGATGGTGGCTTATGCGCGCGCCCACACGCCGGGTAGGAACCAAGTCCGGTGGTCTTCGTCGGCGCCAGACTAGGGCGCGCCACCACGACATAGTTGTAAGATCTTCAATGTACGGTTTCGTAGCTATGATGCTGCATATTTCTTGTTCCGATCTACATATACTTGGTTGTTCATCCTGTCGCACACCTGTCTCGTCTATTTCAGTGCTGGTATGTTCGACTTCTCGTGACTGCAACCACTACTACTACTGTGCTGTTTGATGCAACTATCAGTAAACCACCATGGTCAACATTACAGCCTTACTGTCCACCCTGATTACGGCAAACCATATCCTGTCATACCATGATGTGCTCGATTCGTTTGGTCATGTCAGTGTCCGCAACCCCAAGACGAACACGACCTTTTTCATTGCATTACAGCTCGGTATATAAACATTTCGGTTTCTGTGATGCGTCTCTGCTTTCTTTCTCTTTGTGTGCATTTACTTCTTCTCACACTTGCCCAGGCCCAGCCGTAGTTTCCGGCCCCTCAGACATTGGCGAGTATTTGATCTCGGATGGCTCACCAGTAAACGGCACTGTAGGTGGCTACGCGGAGCGCTATATACATAGCGAGATTCTCAAAAGATATCCGGACGTAAACGCCGTTGTACACAGCCACGCAGAGGACATCCTCCCCTTCACCGTCATCGACACACCACTTGAGCCTGTCTACCATATGGCAGGTTTCCTTGGCACCTCGGTTCCCATATTCGATATTGAGCGTGCGTACCAAGAAACTGATCCACGAGACTTGCTTGTCAACAACCCTAGACTAGGTGAGGCACTCGCACAAACTTTTGGCGTCAACAAAACCCAGCCCACCAGTCCAGCACACAGCACGGTTCTGCAGCGTGGTCATGGTTTTGTCACCGTAGGAACAAGCATTGAGCAGGTCACGGATTTCGCCTACTATGCTGCCAGTAATGCTCGTGTTCAAACAAAGGCGCTTTTGTTGGCAAATGCCGCACAGGGTGCTGGTGGTGTGCAGTACCTGAGCGGGCAGGAAAGAAAGGCCACGGCGGAAATGAATTCTTGGATTGTCTTCAAGCCGTGGAAGCAGTGGGTGCGCGAGGTGGAGAGAAGCGGGAGATATGTAAATGAGTTGGGGACGCCACCTACAGGTGAAGCGTAAACTTCGTATTATATGTCTGAGGCAATGGTAGAGGGGGAATTGAGCATTTGTATATACCCAAGTTGATAGCATCATATCGCCAAAGCTAGGGTTCGTGATGCAGTCATGGTGTTGAGGTTTGGCCCACAACGCACGTGGCGCTAGCGTGCCGCAGCTGCATCCAACGACGTCAACGCAGTTTCGCATCCCGGAATCTTGCGCCCGAATCTCCTTGCCTTTTATTTACTCCGTCCCACTGCGTACCCTGTGCCACAGTCTCAGGCTATAATCTATGAAGCCGTGCTCCTGAACACATACATCTAGTTTCCGCCCCCCCCCCCACAGATAACGACTATCGGCGCACGCGACCACATACAGCACTAGCGGCGTGATCAGCCTGCGCGTGCCTAGTTCATGACCGCTTGTCGTCGGCGGTACCCATTTGTTCCCTCTGTTCCTCTCTCCCGCCTCGCCCATACCTTGCCAGCAATGCCGTCACTTAAAATCTCCATTCCGGAGACGCACGAAGAGACTCCTGAGAACGGCAAAGCGTATACCGCCTACACCATCAAGATTGAGCATCCCTTTCCACGCGCGGCTACCATTACATCCAAACGCTACTCTGACTTTTGCGCTCTGGACAGCGCACTCCGCTCAGAAGTCGGCGCTGCACCACCCACTGCGCTGCCCCCTAAATCATGGCTCGGCGGTTTCCTTGGCCTAGGCAACACCAGCAGCTCGCCCGAAAATATTGAAAAGCGACGTGCAGGCCTTGAAGCCTACCTGCGCGCCATTGAGACGACAGAAGATGGGCGGTGGCGCGTGTCCAAAGCGTACAAGGCGTTTCTGGGGCTAGGCGACAAAGACATAGGCAACGGAAAAAAGGCTAGCAACCTGCCTGGATCGCAGTTTGGCAAGGACAGAGTGCGAGATAGTTCGGACTGGCTAGACAAGCATGCCGAGCTCAAGAGCAACCTACAAGACGCACGGCGCTGGCTGACGAAGCGCGAGCAAGCCACGGCCGCCACTGCGCAACACGAAGCCGCCGCAAACGCAAAGAAGAGCCTAATCCGCGCCAGCACCCTCATCTCCGCCCTCGACGAAGGCCTCGCCCGCCTCAGCGGCACCAACACCGACGAATGGAGCGGCGAGAAGCTCGGCCAGGGCGAACTCCGCAGACGAAGAGATGTAGTCAGCGGTCTCCGCAAAGAACGCGACGGCCTCGAATCCGTCCTCAACAGCATGGCCGTCAAAGCCGCAATGTCGGGCTCTGGATCCTCGTCCACACCTTCCACTTCCTCCGCTGCAGTCACCGAGTCCCAAAAAGCAGGCCTCTTCAAGGGTGCCGCCTCGGCTAAACCATCTGGTCGCCGCGTTCTCGGCGCTCCAGCTCAGGAAACCGATCGAACCCGCGAGTTGGACAACGAAGGTGTGCTGCAGCTCCAGCAGCAGATTATCAAGGAGCAAGATGAGGATCTTGTGGATTTGACGACGATTGTGCGCCGGATGAAGGAAATGGGCGTGCAGATTAATGCCGAGCTTGTCGAGCAGAATGCTATGTTGGGCTTGTTTGAGGAGGATGTGCAGCGCGTGGATGGGAAGATTAAGATTGCGAAGAAGAGGATTGAGAAGATTAGGTAGGTGGGGGGTTGCGGGGGGGGAGGGGTTTACCTTTACCGCACGCATTGCATGTATGGGGGATTGGTTTGCAGTTTTTTTTTTTGTGTTTTCCTTGGATTACTCGTCCTGTTGAACATG
Organism: Bipolaris oryzae ATCC 44560; assembly: GCF_000523455.1. Lineage (NCBI taxonomy): Eukaryota > Fungi > Ascomycota > Dothideomycetes > Pleosporales > Pleosporaceae > Bipolaris > Bipolaris oryzae. The sequence continues at coordinate 51,324 of NW_006911430.1, read as the reverse complement.
TCGCCTTTTATCACATGTATGGAGTTTTTTTTTGGGTTAGCCAATGGCGGTTTTTTCTTCTTTTGGAAAAACGGGACATGGGATAACTAGGTTTAATGTAATGAATGATACCCCCTTTTTTGGCATTGACAGTTGTACATGCTTCTGGACAAGGGACTTGATTTTTAAAACATGTTTTACAAGTTTTGTTTAGAATAAACGGCCATTGAAAAGTTAATCTTTTTAGCAGAAAAAAAAACATGAAAAAAAAAATCATGTGATGAACAAGTATCATTTATGCTCAAACTATCTAAGATATACTACTCTCTTATAGCACCTTAATCAGTACCATCACCCAACCTCAGGGAACTCATATTTCTTGACCGAACCTTCACAATATGATCCACCGCCTCCATCAAGTACGGCACAAATTTCGCTGGATTCTCAGTTGCAGGGAAATGGCCCAAGTCAGGCATGGACTTGTGCACGGCGCCTGGAATCTTGTCCGCCGTCTTTTGCGACATTTCAGGCGTGTTGGACCAGTCGTACTCGCCCGTCAGCATGTATACCGGGCAGCTCGCTGTGTCGATGGATGCGACGCGGGATCGGCCGTCCCAGCCGCCAAAGTAGAAGTCGAGGTCGCCGTGGAAGATCTGCACAGAGGTTAGATGGTGCACAGGTAGGTGAGAGCAGACTTTGGAAATATTCATACTCCATAGGCTTGAGCACTGTATGTATGCCATATCAGTTGTTTGTTCGCCTTGGGCGTTGTGGGAGCCATCATCTAAACAATACGTCAGCTCGCATCCTTTTCCTGCCCAAGCTTGCTCGTTACGCACGCCATAAACCCACTCCGGGTTGAACAATGACTGGTTGACGTATGGAGAGCGATCGTTCCATTGACGCTCCATGTTGAGATACTCTGAACTGCAGCCGTTGTCAGCACGGGAGAATCTGCCATGTTCTTGACCTTTTGCCTACCCTTGCAGAGGAATAGTACCAATTGCACCGATTTCTCTGTGACGAATAGCAACTGCAAGGCAGACCTGACCCGCCATACTGGCACCGCAAATGATCGGCCTGCGCAGACCCAACTTCTTTACAAAAGCAGCGATGATGCCTACATAGCTGTCTTCGGTGTTTGTATGTGCGGCGGCGTTCTTGGTAGGGAAACTGCGTCCATGGCCGGGCAAGTCAAACGCGAACATGGTGCATTTTTTACGCATCCGTATGTCGTTCATGACACCATGGTATTGTCGACTATCGCTGCCGGCGGTATGCAAAAAGATGACGTTTTGCTTGCCTTCGCCCGAGTACTCGTAAAAGACCTTGCTTTATCACCAAATTGCAACGTCAGTATGACTTGTACGAATCGAGCTACAAAGGAGGCCTGCGCACCACCGGCCCCAAACCGGAGCTTCCAGATATGTGTACTTTCCGGTGAGAAAGTCATTGTCGATTTCAGCTTGCTCCTCCTCGGCAAGCGGACCACAGTGGGCTTCGTGAATGAGTTCAAGGACGCGTCTCCAGACATGAGTCCATTGTGCATAGGCCGTCTGGTCGCCCAGAACCTCGATACCTTTTTGCTTAATGTTCATGCCGAACATGCCCCAATAGCTCTGGTAGGGCATGGCTGGAACTGGTTTGAAGTGCTGCTCCCATTGCTCAGGAAGTGCTGAAAGGGTGAATAGGGCGTCCTTGGCAGAGCCATTGCTGACTTTTGCGCTGCCGTTGGTAACTGTGACGAGGAGCGTGTTGTCGGAGGCACTTGACTTGATGCCAAACGTCACTGGCTTTTCAATGGCATCTGAAGTGACAAACGCTTTCAGCTGGTCGTCAGATTCAAGGAGCTTGGGTAGCGTGTCTGAAGTTCCCTTCAAAGCTGTAGTCAGGTCAGACCAGTCCGCCATGGTGGTTCACGAGATGTGGTGAAGTCGCTGTAAATTCCCAGGACGAACAGGCTAGAAAAGGAGGATAGATAGGGTACAAAGGGACAGCACCCTCTGCATATATAACAACGCGTGAATCCTAGCATCACCCGCGCGGAGCTAGCTAGCTACAGAGCTATAGGGAGGGGTAGCCTGCAATGCGGGGTCGGAGATGCACACGTGGGTGTATATCTCGACTTCGCTCGTCATTGCCGCTGGCTCTGACCGGAATCGGACGACTGACTGGTGCCGCGTGTTTTGATGGGGAGGCGGACAATGCTGGATCCTCTAGCGCAACCGGGTCGAGGTCGAAAGAGGTAGATAACACTGCCGTACCAGTGCTAAGCTTAACTCACCTCGGCGGACCTCATCCCCCGCCTCAACCGCGCAGTGCCTAATCGCCTACCTTGTTTCAACTCACCAGGAATAAACGCAGCACCAAGCATTGAAATTGCACACTGAATAGAGAAGCGTGAAAAGAAGTGAGTATTATGAGACACCCGGTACGGGTGTGCGAGGCGCCGACTATACATGAGAAAAAAAAGAGATGGCGCTTGTTGTTGCGTCTGGTGAATTGCAAGGAATACATGATTAGCATGTGCTACCGTCGACTGTCCACTCCTTATGCACCGACATCTTATGCGACTCATAAACTCATTTGAAAAGTAGGAAGTGACCCCCCCCCCCTCCCCCAGAAAGTGGTATCCTCGCTCGCGCTTCCAAATGCAAACATGACTTTCCCATATCAGAGCGTGTTCTTCTCCAGAGACGCGGGAAACTCGGCAGACAGAGGAGATGACATGGATTCTAGAGAGTCGGTAGGCGTGAACAATCCAACAGATGCCGTGGATCCTGCAGATGCATAAGATGAAGCAGACGATGGAGATCCCGTAAACACGGCCACTCTCAGCACTCTGCCGCCTTGTCGAGATCCAGTCGCGTCTGCAGGGTCAGTATCTTTGGCGGGTCTATTGACTTTGGCAGCTCCAGTAGCCCCAGTGGAGCTACACCCTCCAGACGCCTCCAACAACGCTTTAGCATCCAATATGACCTGTCTGAGTTCCTTCCGCATCTTGTCCGGGGCATCAGGAGGACCACCGCCCGGCTAGAACGTCTCCTCCTCGACACCCTCAGCCTCGGGTGGAATCTCAAAGCCCTCCTCAGTTGAGTAGAGAATCGTCTGGATTTGCTTAAGCAGACCCTCATCCTTCTCGAGCTCGGGGTCGGCCTCCATTGCTTGTTGGATCAAGAGTTCGATATCGCGAAGCTTGCTGAAGTAGAAGTCGCGCTCGCGCTCAAGGCCGGTGACAGTCTCCTTGAGGGCAGTGTTCTCCTCGCGAAGCGCAGCAGAGGCAGCTCCCCCTCCAGAGGCGAGAGGAGTACGTGTTCGGGGAGCGGCAGTGTTACTAGCAGCCGGTGCTCTTCGGGCAGTGGTGGCAGCGCGGGAAGCGGGGGCGGCACCAGTGGAAACACCGCCTTGGCCCTTACGGCGAGCAACCGGGTCGTACTCGTGACCAGGGAAGTGCTGGTCCCAGTATTGCTTGACAAACTGGAGGAATTCGAGGTTGTCCTGCATCTTGCACTTGACCAGTGACTCGACGCGGATGGGCTTGTCGATCTGGTGCTTGGCGAACGTGTCTGGCTTGGTTAGCCATGGCAAGGACAGCGTGAAAGCAATCATCTATGGAGGGGGTGGCATGGTGCGGATGTATGACATACTCTGTAATATCTTGAAGTTTTGCAGGTATGCATACTCGGTATTGGCGTTGAACTTGACTCGGCTCATGGGTACATCATCTGCACACTGTTAGGATTAAGGGTATTGATAGGACAAGCAGATTGGAATCCCTACAGAATATGCTGTCAAAGACCTGGCATAATGCTGCTCTGTGCCAAACCATCAGTATATGCGCTTCCAAGTGTCTCGTCTCGAGGCTGTGGCGGCTCGATGCATCGTGAGCGGGAGACGTACCCGGTACCGCATTGTTCGACCTTTGTGATGTTGAGCTGGAGAAGGTTGTTCAACCAGGCGACGAGTTCTTGTCTGCGCGCATGTTTCTGTCAGTTCGTGTTTGTCGTATGGGGCGACGTGCCCCCCAGGGTGACGAGTGTCTGGCAGGAGCCTGAACCCCACTTGGACGGGCGTACCTTGATTCTCCCATGGCGTATATCTAAGTATGGTTGACGGGGACAATGTTGTTGGATGATCGGCGATGGGCTAAGAGCATGCGAGGGTAAGGGGTGTAGAGGCTTGGGGATGGATAGATGGTCGCCGTCGAGATTGCTGTTATTTGTTGATGCGCCCTCGCTCATCGGCCGCTCGACATTTTGGGCTGCTGCCCCACGACCCTTTTAGCGCTCTGTCGGTGCGTCTGGTCACGTGTCTTCCCCTTTCACCTTTATTCTCCATGTACGCTGTCAACCACGCCTTCCTCTCAAACCTCACATGCGCAATACTACTAGAATGCCTTTTCTGATGATGTCTGCAGTGCAAACCTGTGGTGCCATCTGTACATAATATCTACATTCTACATGTATCTATGTACATAGAGATTGATCGCCAGTTCCGCTTGGATCACCTCCGTCTCGTGCACAGTATACTCTGCAAATTTGCTCCTCACCGTCTCTTGGTCGCCAGCCTTGGCATCCCCTGGATGGTTTGCATCAACACCTTTCCTCAGCTTAGAGTTTACGTCGAGGTCTGTACGCTGGTTTTCCACCCAGAGAAGGCTCTCGATCTGGTTCAGACCTTGTGTCTAAGCAACAATCCCATAGTTAACCTCTTAGATCCTAGAGTTGTAGATTCCGAACTCAATAGCGATGGTTGGTGCCGCCCACCGATACTTGAGCCTGGCTATCTGCATGGTCTCGGTCATGTCCGGACGACAATCTTCGTATTAGGGCTCCAAGTGCGCATGGCATTGACTGACTTGGCGATTGCAACGATAATGTCTGCGACGTCCTTGTTCTGTTGTACAACATCATCAGTCTCCAAATGTATGATGATCACTATGGCTGATATCGCATGCAACCACACAGCCGGCTGATTCTTGTTGGCCAGGCCCAACGCCGAAAACTTTAATAGGTCTAGCTGTTGCTGTTGTAACCCCAGGACCTGTGGTTGTTTTCCATCCCAATACTCTTGACCAAATTTATACTCTCTCATTCATGGGGCCGAAGACACTTCCTGGACCAGCAGATCATTTTCGTGATGCTGTCGCCAAAAGGCATCCTAAGAACACCGGATTGTACCGCTCACGACTAGGACGGCAGGACTGTGACGACACTGTTGAAGATGAGAAACGCCAAAGGTGCGATGTCAGCAGCTCCAGACGCGTCGCGCCAAGGTGAGCCCAAAATAGGACGCTGTAGAGGTTGCCTCAGGGCAGACTGGAACCAAAAAAAACCGGCAATTGCTTTGTAGACTACGTTGGCGTTGCTCACGTTGCTCACGTTGCGACAAACTCTAAATTTTGCCGGATGGATAGGATGATGATGTCGGCTGGATGAAAAATCTGTGAGGAGAACGGAGCGTTTTGGAAAGCGCCTGATGGGATCGGAAGAAAAGCGCGGTTCTTGTAAGTAGAATGCGATTGGTAGCAGTAATGTGTAGTGTCACCGAGCGCAACAGGAATGGCCGACGCGAGGTTAAGTGTTCGCGTTATTTGCCGTCATCTTGGAAGAATGCCAGCGGTTGAACAGTCGATCCGGTTGCCGCGGGGTATTCGGCACCGTAGATTGTTTTTATGCAATATTTTATACCCTATGGCATTGTGCGTTCCTTGCAGCACCGCCATACGAAAGTTAATTTCGGACGAATGTCCGCCACGACTCATGGCTAGCCCTGCAGCTGCGGTAAGCTGGTTAGTAACCAGCACCATCCTAGTGTGCTTTCTTTCTAGACTTGGGCAGAAGCAAGTTGGCGAAGAAAAAGGAAATTGGGGAGAAAAGAACCAATTACGAGATGTTTGCAATGATCAAAGCGATCGGCTATGCTACTAAGATGCTGGCGTGCGTACTTGTAAACATGCAAACTCGGTGTAAGTAGTAACATTCTTGCAGACAAGAAAGCAAAGCCGAATTGTTCAAGAAAGCAAGAGAGGATTGGTCTGCGGATGTGGACATGGACCGTTACTTAGTTAACTGCATGCATAGATACTTACGTAGGTTTTCTAGACGAAGCAGGTGGCTAGGTCAGGTGAGATGACCTATAGTTCCAAGGTCGTTGGACTAGTATATAGACGACGACTAGGGTAACGGCGCCAGTCTGCCAGTGACAGCAATAATTCTAGGGCTGACCGAGATAGGGCCGTGGATCATCTCAGCTGAGGCGCTGGGCGGTGCAACGCCCAGTTGTCGATCTGGATGAAGCTCATAGCCGCAATAGGACCGTTTTTTCTTAGCCAAGCTTGGAATGTACATGCGGAAATGTGTACATGTTGGTACACCACCCATTGACAAGGGGACTTGTTTGCGAGAAGAGAAGGTGGTTGTAGCCGTGAGCTGGCGGAGACGTCAGATGTGAGGTGACTTGTGCGCAAAAGCATAACTATGTGCCGAAACGTTTCCCGCATCCACGGTGGAGTCGAGAGTGCAGCGAGCAGCTGCAGGGTGACGCGGCTCGAGAAACAGGATGGACTTTTGGGAGCAGACAGTTGTAAGCTTAGCATGTGTATAGTTGGACTTGGCTGGGTCGAGGTTGAGATAGGCCATCGGCCAAGGGCTGGCGGGACGCCGATGGTGTTGAAAGGGGGGTGGGAACTTGGTGGTGCTGATCGAGGTAGTAGTCGTTGGCAGGCACACCGGAGAAGATCCGACGCCAGATGCAACGGGGAAGGGATGGGGACCAAAAAGCAAGCTATTACTACAGCAAAAGGAGAGCTGGGGGTGCCAATTGGCAAGTGTTGAGGGTAACGGTGCAGGAGTGCAAGACAACGGGTTGGCTGGTGTGATGGTGGTGGTGGTGGTACTACGGACTTGAGACGGTTAGAGGCAGGAGGTGAATGGCGGAGAATGGCGGCCTTTGGCACGGACCATCAACACCAAGAACAGGCGGCGGCGGCAGCCAGCGGCAGGTAGCGCAGAGTGTGTACAGTAAGTAGATAGTGTACGCGCCTATATTGGGATCGGGAGACTATCGATCGGTGACGACGACGGCGGCGGCGATGATGATGATGATGCTAGCGGTGGTGTTTTGAGCCTGACGGTGATGCAAGAACGCGCGGAGTCGATGATAAGAGAGGCGCAGCATCAATGGCGGACTTGGAGACACGGCTCCAAGGCCAAGACGGCGGGTTTGGCTGTTTGGCCTGTGTGGCTGTTTGGCCTGTTTGGCTGTAGTCATCCATCAGTCAGCCCCCAGTCCGCTCTCTCTGCCCAGCCAGCCCAGCCAGGCCCGACCCCCAAACCATCCTAAACCATCCCAAACCATCCCATGCCTCCTCGCTTCGCGCTGCTTCGGGCGTTTTCTTCTTCCAATTGTCCAAAACACCCGCTGTCCCATTGGCCATCCACCCACTTGCCTTGCTTACTTCTTTGGCCCTGCACGCGAGCCACCGCCGGGCGGCAGGGCCAAGTCGCATGGTTCCTTTGACATGACGCGTACCGCCGACATGCTGCTTGTTGTCTTGTTTTCCCTCACCTCTTCTTACACAGCCCGAGCACAAGCTCACGGGTCTCCGCAAAGCCGCCGTCCCCGGCCTGTATCCTCGAATCACAGCCCGCTATGCGTACATCCCCCGGAGCCTGCCCTATACCAAACCGCCCGACCACAGAGTGCAGAGCCTGAGAGCACATGCGTAGCCCCATTCTTTTGTCAGCACTCCCTCTTGGGATCTCTTCGTGTCCCAAATAGCCAGTAATCTCATCAGTGATTATAAGCTCTTGGTTCACGCCCTCCAAAATCACTACAAGACGAAACATCTCTTACCCACCATACACCCAGACCTACTCCACCCACTGGGCCCACCTCTCTCATTGCTTCTTCACATTCAATTGCATCCTTCAAGATCATGAGAGGCTTCACAAGAGCATCAGCCTTTGGCCTCACGGCATTGGGTTCGTACTGCCCATGACCATTCACCTCGACCATTATACTGACCCACTTCAGCATCTTTCGTCTCTGCTCAAGTTGCAAACGTCTGCCCATCCACAGGAGTTTGCTTCAAGCTCAACATTCCCCAGAGCACAGCTTCCTCTGGCTCAGGAGACATCTTCTTCCAGATCCAAGCACCCAGCAGCTATGAGTGGGTTGCACTTGGCCAGGGACGCGGCATGGCCAACTCCAACATATTCGTTGTATACACATCCTCAAGTGGAAACAACGTCACTCTCTCACCCCGACACACCACCAGCTATTCACCTCCAACCTCCAACCGTAACGCTCAAGTCACATTACTCGAGGGCTCTGGTGTATCAAATGGTGTCATGACTGCCAACGTAAAGTGTAGGTCACAATATTAGAATGTGCTCAAAGCAGACCCAAAGAATCTTCTTTGCTAACAGTAAATATAGGCTCAAACTGCAACAGCTGGTCAGGAGGTACCATGGACTTCAAGTCCGGAAGCGGCAACTGGATCTACGCCTTCCAAAACTCCGGCGGACCCAAGAACACCGACGACACTTCAGCCCAAATTAGCCAGCACTCGGACCACAGCGTCTTCAACTGGGACTTTGCTCAAGCCAAGGGCGGTTCTAGCGTCAATCCCCTCATCGCCACCACCTCAACTGGCACCACCACCACCAACAACAACAATGGCAACACTAGCACCGGCAACAACAACTCCGGCATCACAACCATCCGCCCCACCGGCGCCGTCACCAACCGCCGCGAAAAGCTCATTGCCCACGGCGTCCTCTCTGCCTTTGCGTTTGTCATCGTTTTCCCTACTGGCGGTATCGCCATTCGTCTCGTCTCCATGACCGGTATGGTCTGGTTGCACGGCGCATTCCAGATCTTTGGCTACATGATCTACATTGCCGGCGCCGGTCTTGGTATCCACCTCGCCCGCGGTCTCAAGCAGACAAAAGAATACCACGCCATCATCGGTATGATTCTTCTTGGTGTTCTCTTCTTGATGCCCTTCCTCGGATACATGCACCACGTTATGTTCAAGAAGGTCCAGAGCCGCACCATCTGGTCGCACGCTCACCTCTGGGTCGGTCGTATCTTCATCACTCTTGGTATCCTCAACGGTGGCTTTGGACTCCGCCTAGCCCAATGCGCCAACTTGAGCTCGCGCGCTGGCCAAATCGTCTACGGTGTTGTTGCCGGTCTTATCTGGTTGGCATGGGTTGGTGCCATTGTCATTGGCGAGAAGAGGAGGAGCAGCTCGCTTGCCCACTCTGGATCCAAGCTCGCCGATGAGAGGGCCAACTCTGATGGCACTGCTGTCGATATCAATGGTCATTATGGCCACAAGCAGCAACAGTAGGAGATGGACGAGTAGTCACTGTTAAGGACAGCATGCGTTGAGAATTTCATACGATATGGGAGAGTGGTAACTGGCGTAAAGGGTACAATGTATAGAGTGCTTATAATGCAAGATGAATCTTGACAATCTCGACTTCTTCCAGTGTTTGTCTACATGAGTGATGCCAGGAAATCTATTCACCACCACCAATTCGAGACATTTGATCCTTCACTCTTCACTGTCCAAGTATCCAACCATCCTTCATCACTCCCTCCTCTACATTTCAAATAGACCATATGCAACAAAACTTGCTCGCATAATCATATCCCTGCTGGACACATGTTTGTCGCCCAGACGAAAATGATCTCATGATTTTCCCCATGCATCATGTACTTATTATCTTTACCAGGGATATGCCTGATAACATCTCGACCAAAACACCGCAACACTCGTACTCAATTTTGAGTCGCCCACACCCCCTTTTCCGCCAGCACAATAACCATCATCATCACCATCTCCATCTCCGTGCTCAAATCATTCAACACCACGTTTTTTTTTGTTCTTATATAGCCCCGCTAACCCAATATTCCACTCAATCATCTTACTTACTCGCCCCCACCCCCACCCCATTCACCCTCCCCGCCGCCGGCTCCCCCCCAAACCACCCAGCACCTTACTCGCAGCCGTACTAACCTTGAGCACATCCCTGTACGTCAAGCTAATCCTCACGCCCCTGGTACTCACTCCCCCGTTGGCCTCCAGCATCGCCTTATCACCCAGCAAATCCCAATTCGCCACGCTCGCCTCACACATCCCCTCGTCTGTTTCACACTCCGCAATCCCATGCATGACATGCCGGTATGCAGAGCCCGTCGTGACGAGCAGGGATCGCGGTTCCTGGAAGATGCGGGTCGGAAGCGTGCGCGTGGTAATCATAATGTTCGGAGTAATGGGAGTGGGAGTAGCGGGGGAGAGGCTCTTGGCTTCGTCATGACTTTCCTGGGCGTGATTACTGGTGGTTACGTCTGCGTCGTCGGCTGCCGAGGCGGAGGCGGAGGCGGAGGGCTTGGGTAGGATGTCCAGACAGATCGGGGCGCCAAGACTGACGGTTGCGACTACGGGTGCGTACGCGTCGCCGTCTTCATGCGGCATGATGCCCTGGCCGGGCTTGTACTCGTTGACCAGTACATGGTTTGGCTGCTCGTGCGGAGTATGATCGAAGATGCCCAGATCCCGGAAGCGGTCTATAATAGGTGTTGTCAGGTAGATGGGTAAAGGTGATGCCAGTAGCGTATTGTTTTTAGTTAGTGTAGACGGAACCGCTTGGAGGCGACGGTGAGACAGGTACGTCCATCGCTGAGCTGGGATCTGAACACGAGTCAGATCTACAGATTGGTTGAGGATATCGGGTCATAGACATGCAGGATAAAAGTGGACTTTGGGGGTGGGTATGTATGTTGCGGGGTAACAATAAGGCCAATTGATGTCATTACTGCATTCTCGCCGGCTCGCAGCAAATATCTCGGAGTTGACGGAGACTGACCTTTTGTAGGATGGAAGTTTCCTCTTCAACACTAATGAAGTTGGGAATGTAGTAAAAGTCCGGCGGGAGACCAGCAATGCGGAAAGCCTCTACGTTCTGCTTTGCATTGGAATATTCCGAGCCTGGCATTCTGAGTGGACTAGCCTTGAACAGTTAGTGCGGCGGGAGTCTTGGTATAAAATTCCACGGTTGCTGGTTGACTAGAAGACGCGTAGACGAGGTACGTAGTCGCAATCTATCGCACCACTACCGTAACTCCACTAGTCCATCACGTGATTTACAGGACAGGGCCGGTCTCCAATTCATGATATAATTAGACTAGATAGCTTAAAAACAATAATCCAAACCTGTAGTCTATTGTTGAAGTTGAATGTTGCACCCGTGCAATCAATTCAGTAACGGCTCAGGCTCGCAGCCATCTTCGTTGCTTGCGCCATGAATCTAAATCATCTAAACTCCAAGCAATGCATCCAGTTAATAGTAATGAAACCCCTCCCAAAAACTCCTGGGGCGAAACCTACAACCATATGTGTAAAAGTTCAAACATGCACTTGATTGATCCAACAACCGGGCCCGATCCGGCCATGGTCTCAGATCAATACCATCACATACCTCAAACAGTGAACTCAGACATACCCTTCACATCACAGTGCAACCACCAGGGCCACTTCGTGCACGTCGACGACGGCCGATGCCTGTCGCACCTGCGCCGCCTTCTTCTTCATCAGCATGCATCATTTGCGCCTCTCGCGCTCGTCTCCGCCGCCGCCTCGCTCCCGCGCCGCCAACACCAGCTTCTTCATTCATCATCATCCAATCAGCCCACTTACGTTCCAGACGTGCAGCAGCGGCAAAGTCACCTCGCAAGACGCGCTTGGTGTGTTCTTCAACAGTTGGTTGCCAGTTGTGAAAGCATTTGAGCTTGATAATCTCACGTGGATACGTCGGGGTTTTGGAAGCCGATCGGGAGGAAGGACGGGTGATTTCTGCGTTTCGGGAAAGGACTTCGCGAACACCAGTCCACGTGACGTTGGAACAATCGTATGCCTCGATGCGAAGACCCACTTCAGGACGCTCAGAATGTGCAAGACCACGGCCGCTCTTGTTGCGATTGCGCAATCCAGAGGCAGCTTCAGCCAAGACAAGATCAGAAATGCGTGTGTTGTCCATCTCCAGTGACGCGAGTCGAGGGCACGCCTTGAGAACGGGTAGCATACCAGAATCACCTAGGTTCTCGCAATATGAAATGCACAGGTGCTTCAAGTGCGATGCACATGGGGACTCAGCAAGTGTCTTTAGGACTTCATTCGTCAGCGTGTCAATCTCCTCGATATCCAGGTGGGTGAGAACGGGGAGGGTGGGCAGTAAACTTTGCAAGCCATCGTCGGTCAATCCTCCGCACTTGGAGACTTGAAGACCCTCTAGGAACGGGACATTGTTGACCAAGGTCTTTAGGCTAGTATCGGTGATGCTGCGACAGCGGGTAAGGTTCAAGTGCTTAAATTTCCTAGGCGGGACAATTGGTCGGTCAGTGAGAATGTCGATCTCTTGGTCCACGCCTTCGATCAAAGCCGCCAGTGATTCGTCACTAAGACTATCACAGTTCTTCAAGTCAAGTCTTTCCAATGTGTTCCGCTTGAACAGCTCGGCCATGAGATCAACATCGTCCCAGCCTCTTACTTCGCCAGCCCTAATATCCCGTAGTTTCGGACATCCTTCAACCACCTTCTTGAGCCCTCGGTTATCAATGTTGTTGCACCATGAGATATTGAGAACCTCGACCTTGGGACAGTGCCCACCGAGAATCTTCATGGCTGCATTCGTCGCGCCTGCAAGACCAGATAGGTTGACGTGTACGAGACGGCTGTTCTGAAGTAAGAAACAGTGAATTGACGCGCGGTCAATTCGGCAACCTTGTAGTGAAAAGTTCTCCAGGTTCTGGCAAGACTCAATGAAGCCGTCTTTGGCCCAGTGTTCCCTCAGCTGGACACAGCCTCGCAGGTTCAAATCCTTGACGAACGGGCCAGCCGAAGTAATGATATTGACCAAAGCATTGGCTGAAATGTCGCGATAAAACTTGGTGGTATCAAGGTCGCTCCAAAGCTGGCCGTCAAAGCACATGGTGTACCATGATTTACAGACGCGCGAACAGCGCACAACCTCCTTTGGCTCGAGATATCGGAGAATCTGTATACGGATCTCGGCGGGCATTTGCTGCCAAAAGTTGAAGTTGGCCCGTTTCTGCAACTTGCGGACGGGGCGGGAGAAATAGTCGCTCTCAGCCTCGAGCCCGTCTCTTGTGAAGGGCCGGCGGGAGGACGGCAGGGGGACCGACGACGGAGTCTCGGGAGTCTTCATGCGTAGACGGGTTCTCTCGTCCCAGAATGGCGTGCCAGGAGGGCTGTTGGCGACCGAGGTGGGAGCGGTTGAAAAGCCGTTGGATAGCTCGGACGAGTATGAGCTGCCAAATGAGGTACCATAGGGCGAGCCTGGTGAGGCCAGGGAGACACAGGACATTGAAGCCTTGCCTCCGCTTCTCAGGCTCTGCGAGCGGGCCCTGCCAAACCCGGCGAGGCTTGGAGAGGAGCCCATGCGGTGGAGTCCATTGAGCAGGCGCTGCCTCCCTTTCAGCTTGGGCTGCTCCATGGCCATGGGTTCCGTGGGAGGGATGCTGGGTATTGGCTGTATGTCGCTGTGGTCGACGACCACGGCATCGATGGAGACTGGTTCCATGGCGGCGCGTCAACAAGGGATACACGCTGGCCAGCGAGGAGAGGCTTTGGGGAAAAAAAGGGAAAAAAATAAAATAGGAGCGAGCTGAAGCCGGCCCCGGTGGTTGGGCAGGCTGGGCTTCTTTTGATGGGCGCGGATGGCGGAATGCTGACTGGGGGGGAGACTGGAAGGGTCCCGCCACCGTCTAGAAAGGCGGGGGGAGCTGGCCCGTGTATGGCGGGCGTGTCTTATCCGGCTTATCGCAGGTGCACGTCCGCCGACCTGTGAGCCGCCCCAAGCCCGATTGGCCCAGCGCACGTGCACAGCCCACATGCCACCAGCGCACCTCCGATGGGGGGCATTTGGTCGCTTGACCCCCCCAACCCACCGTCGCGTGAGCACAAGATGGCCTTGATGATTCCCATGGCCCTGCCATATCCCGGGAGACGACTGTCTCTATTCCAGTTTGATCCGAGGCCGCGGTTCCCATCTGCCTACCATCCAATCACTCGTCGGCCCTGCGCATGGTAGCATTATGCAGGGTCTCTCCTTGTCTTGGCAACCAGACCAAGTAGAGTAGATTGTGTCTCTGCAGCCGCATATTGCGTGGTTTTATGCATCTGGACGAATAAAGGCGCATCGTTTCTGCGTGTCCGCACAGTGCAGCAAGTGCAAGTCTTGGTACGCTGGTTACAACGGCTTGTTTCTTGAAGGATACCGGAATGCACATCTAATCATTACATACATAGGTATACTACACTGGTAGAAGCTACCAAGCCCTACGCTGCACCGACCTTCTCCTTCAACTGCGCCAAAAACCTGCCATGTGTGCCTCGCCAATTATCCTCGCATTTCCCTTTGACCGTGTTCACCAGCATCCGGTTCGCCTTGATCTCCACATCCTCAACTAGGCTCCACTCTCCCTCTTCCTCACTGGCTCCTTTGTCCCCTTGTCCTAAACTCTCCGTCCTCAAGCACCTCCATGTAGTCTTCTGCGTCAGTCCCAATGGCGCCTTGATGAGCCATAGTATTCCATCCTCCAGGTCCGTCATATGTGCTTCAAATGTCACTTTTGTATCCCACAGCCCAGCTGGAAGCGCATTCATATGGTCTGTTATCTTATATATCTTGGCCTCCGGTGTAGCCGGGTCTGACGGCAGGGTCTCGTGCGACACATATTCGGGGTCGAGGCGAATGAGCAATTCATGGTTATGAAGCTGTTCCACAGCTTGTGCATAGCTTATTGAGCGTGGGAGATGTGTCACGTTGCGCAGGGTCGCCGTAGTATTTAGAGCTGAACTCGTAAGCACAATCGCAAAGCGGTGTGAGCAGACGACTTACAAAACATGGTAGAGAGGTTTTTCAGGGGTATCTAGGATGTTCGAGATGTGCTTCGTGAAAGTAGTTTGGTAGGTGGATGTAAGTACTGTGATTGTTCTACGTATGCCTCGGAGACGAGTTTAGCTGTGCACTGGGCTAGTCGTTGGTCTTATCTGGCAAGAATTGCTTATGAGCAGGGGAAAATAAATACTCGGATGCAAGTCCGACACTTATTAGACAAAGTCAGGTTGGGTCGTGTTGATGCTCTAATGGTTTCATGGCAAACAAGCGACCTGTCTCGACATGTCCCGACGGCAATACTGCAACACTCCAAGATGACATCAGCATGCACTCGAAACACGCATCGTATTCATGGACACTGAGCGGCCACTGCGGAGGGCCGTGATATTCCAGAGTCTGCTAAGCCTCACAAGCTTTGCAAGCTTTTCACTACCATTCTGCCACATGGAGCGTTGCTGCTCGGAGCAACGGATTGCGCTGAATGCGACCGGAGCCCGCGGGGAAATGGTGCATGGTGCACTGACGTTGCGCGTCAGGCCTACCAAACTCCACTATTGTGATAGCAAGAACACAAGAGCTACAAATTAGGCCAACATGCTTTGAAGTGAAAAAGACAAAAAAATCAACATTCTGTCCTTCTACACACCCATTTCACAAAATGGATAATATTCTCACACAAAAGACGCCTATGGGCATGGTAGTTGCTCAGACGGTAGGCATTACAGCGAGCATGTTCTTATTTGGTAAACTGCCCCTCCCCTGGATATATCTCATGCGGGCATGATGAACCTTGGAAATAATGAGACTGAACCAAAGTACAGGAAGTAACACATGCCTCTCCCTTGTCGGTATACACACGGCCATGGAAGCGCCTGCTCCCCTTGCTGTCAAGCAATGGTACTCAATCTTTACCCGAGGCGGAGCAATTGCCCGACCACTTGCTATCCTTTCGGCTCTAGCGACGGGGTGTGTTGCTTACAACCGTGCGTCGCTTGAACATTCTACCAGTTAGGACATGGATCGACTGACGCAGTTGAACAGAAGACCCTAGCTCGACGGCTTTCCGTCTGAACCTTGCTTCTACTATTCTTCTTCCCAGTATTGTACCTTTTACACTGCTCGTCATTGCACCCACAAATGCGAAGCTCATGGCTAAGAAAGAAGAGCTTGAATCCGCCTCGCTGGAAGACAAGGCTGCCGAGGCAAATGCTGCCCAAGCTGAGACGGTGCATGAGCTGATGGATCGGTGGGCCACGCTTAATATGGCGAGAACATTGCTAGTAGGTGTGGGCGCTGTATGTGCTGTGCTTGCAGCAGCAAGCAAGAGGGAGGTCGTGAAATTTGGGGGTTATGGCCATTAAGAGCGGAGCAAACAGGTTATAGAAAAATGAGTAAAAGCAGCAAATGGCAGAGTTCGAATGATTGCGACATGGGTTTAAAGAGTAAATCGAATTCAATCGTATATGCATTTTGTCCTGCGCATCTCATAAGCCATATACAAACGTAATTCTATCGTCGCCCTCTCGAGTAGGCCTTGCAGCTCGCTCGAGCCAACCTGTAAGCCAGTTGAGCAGTCTGATCGACTTGGTTACAGCAGCGGCTCTTTGAAGCCACTGACCCTGTTGTGGTGACGGTCCTCTGCCTTCAAGCCTTTCCAATTCGATTTCATCTTCGGTCCACTCGCGCAGGATCATACTGCGTGCCTCATTCTCCCTTTTTAGTCTTATGTATAATAACACATACCCTGTGGCCGAGAGAGCTACGCAAAATAGCGTCCACCAAAGAGGTACAATGTAGCCGTCATCAGCATACTTTGGCTTGAAGAGAAGAGCCGAGATGACACCAGCCATATTTCCCCAGCCATTAATGCCAAGAAGCATTGCACGTTTGCCCGGTGAAGGTGTATTACCAGATATCCAGGCAACGGTGAGCGGAGATGCCACATAAGTACCCGAGAGGAGAATGACGAGAGCCACATAGCGAGGTATCACCCATGAAATCGGGAACAGTACGACCAAGACCAACCCCAAAGCCATAATGAGCAGGCCAGCGAGGACCGGTTTAAGCCGTATGCGCTGCTTATCGCTATATGTAGCAAACAAGTAGAGTGTGACAGCGCCGCAGAAATGGGGTGGCACAGTAAGCAGATTGACCAAGGCAGGATCCTTGTTCTCGGTCAACGGAGCGAGGACCAGTGGAAGGAAGATAGAAAAGGCATAGACAGGAACAGCAGCAAGAATGTTGCATGCCAGAATGTGCCAGATCTTGGTGTTGAAGATTGCAGATACTACGTCTTGGGGCGTGAGTCCACGGTCGTCGACCAGCTGCTGTCCCTGCACATTTGCGGCAGCCGAGCGCTTCGATGGCTGCAAAAGATCACGAGATTCGTCGTCGTGCCCTTCCTCGGGTTCCAAGTCATCTTTGCGTGTTTCATCTGACGAGTTTTGTATATCTCTGTCCTGGATAACGCGTGTGCAGGCGTACTTGCGCTCTTCGGATGCAAGAAACCAGGCCGTGTCTGCGCTATGTGGTAACCAGAAGTATCCAGCAATAGCGACAACTACGGTGAGGCATCCTTCCAAGAGAAAAAGTACCTGCCAGGGCTTATATCCCGTCTTTGCATCCTGACGGTCTGCGCCAAATTGCGAGAATACCAGGTAGCTTAGCAGCCCCCCAAGAGCACCACCCACGGCTGCCTGGCCATAGAAGAACGACAGGCGTCTCCCGAATTCGAAGCGCGTGTAGAAGAGGGACAGGTAGGTAACGGTAACGGGATAGAAGCCGGCTAGGTATAATGTCAGCTCCTAATGCTGGCGGGACGCACGGGGTGGAATGAGCCCACGTACCTTCGAGGACACCAATGAGTATGCGCAAAGTGTACAGCTGCCACTTGTGTCGTATCCAAGCATGCAGGGCAGTGGAAACGCCCCATACAAGCATGCATGACGGTACCCAAAGTACCATGCCAAATCTCCTTCCCAGGGCGGCGCCAAGCGGCTGTAGACTGACGAAGAAGGCGAAGAAGAGAGCGACGGACGTGTTCAGCGCGTCCTTGTTCAGTCCAACATCTTTGGTAAAGTGGGCAGACTCTGCATTTCCAATCTAGTTGGATATCAGTATGTGTTGTTGTAGTGGATGAGCACATGCATGGGAGCATACATTCGTCTTGTCGAGCGCGTTGAAGAGAAAGAAGAGGGCCAGAAAGGGAAGCAGGAGGAAATCAAGCTTGAGAAGGGTTCTCTTGTGCAGACGCGACTCTATCGTGGGCTGGTCGTCTTGTAGCTCATCCGTCGACATTGCGCTGGCTGTCGCTCGTGAAGCAGGAGCCTCGGTGAGCTCGTATGCCTCGACGTCGGACATTCTGTCGGCTGCCAAGATGAGAACCACGCGGACACATCACAGGGCTGGCAGCATCGGTGAATGTCCATGCAATCTGTAACAAGAAGGTAAGCAGAGAGTTGAGCCATGTTGGACTTGCGGCTCAGGGCCATAATACGGCATATTTAGACAGCCAAGGGCGGTTTTATCGCCGGCGCTGGACCCTGAGGGCTGGCATGACGTTGTCGATTGGGGGGGAGTGCCATCCAGCCCCCCTCTCGTCCAACGGAAACACTCGGATATCTGCCGACAGCATTCAGTCGGTTATCGGTAGTGATTCTACTAGAACCCTGCACTTGTGCCGCTATTGGTATTACTCTTTTGGCGGTTCGACATCTATCAACACCGTCTCGGCCTTTTGATTTGGAGGGAAGGTGCGGTGGATGTGCTGAAGAGTTAACGCCCAAGAAGGGAAGGTGCCCCGCTGTTATCGATAAATACATGTATTCTCCTCTCTATTCCAACATTGTACCTGCATAGGACTACTCTAGGCTCAGCCCATTTGCAGCATGCGACATGTGATCTTCGCTCTTATGAGACTATTGTCTCGTTCGGCACGTCTTGAACCACATACGCAATGGACATCATAAGTGCATCACGTCACCCCATCTCCTCGTCTTGTCCATGGTCTGTTATACATTCACATGTCACTTTTCTCACACTCTTTGTCGGCATACAGCGAGAAACACTGAATCTTGTCATTCTACCTTGTCAAAAACAACATAATTGCTCAGTAAGTATGCCAGATAGAAATGCAGTCCCTCTCCGTGCAATGCCATTGATTTGTCTACAAGCATATTCCCACTACTGGTACATGGACATCCTTGGCTTTCTCTCGCCCTGTATATGTGCCCTTTGCTTCAATTCGACAATCCTCGCTTACAACTTGCTGATGAAGAGGCGGGCAGCGAACAGGCGCACGCGCTGGGGCAGGATGTACTTGGAGAAGACGTAGATGAGCGATGGCAGGAGGATAAAGGCCACGGTGGTCTCGTTGACGAAGAAGAAGGGGATGAGCTGGGGCATGGCAGACTTAAGGACGGTCTATTATCCAATAGTCAGTTTCCCAACACTCCCCGCGCAATCAACTAGGGGCCATTCTCACCATCTGCTGTGGGCTGACCTCGGTCTTCTTGGTCTGGCTGGCGACGAGAGCAGGGCGTGCCATAGCGGCGGGGCGGACAGCCGTGGGGGCGCGGAAGGCAGCCCTGGCAAAGGGACGGAGGAAACGGGCGTTCATGATGGGCTATCTGGGCTGTTGTGGGTCAGCGCGCTGCTGCGGGGGTCCAATGGCGGTGCTGGAGCTTTCCAGAGGGACAGTTAACGCACTGGATCAGGTCTTGCAAGCCCCGGGAGATGAGCGATGATGGCGTTGCGGTCGCGGGAGGTTTCGTGGTGGTGGTGTTGCTGCTGCCGGTCCGCAAAAGCTCGCACAGCTGCTGCCCGGAACATGCCGCGTCCGTGCGCCGAGCTTGGCATCACCACTTTCCATCCCCACACTTGACCTCTCTCTTCTTCACTCTACCAACCAACATGGCCATCGAAAACATCTTGATACTTGGCGTAAGGTAGATGGCGTGCCTGCTGGTTTGTCAAGACCCGCTGACTTGCCTGTAGAACGGAGATCTTTGCCGTTCTATCATCTCCGCTCTATGCTCACGACAGACATTATTGTCTGACGACTGCAACTACAAGATTACTGTACTAACATACCTTTCTCAAACACTTACTCTTCCAATCAATCTGTCCCAATTTCATGTGTCACACAAAACGTCTGATTTTACACCAACCACACTACAGTCAGCTTTCGCCGGCTATGATGTTATCCTAAGCACAATGGCAGGTGGAGACTCGGTCCTACAGATTAGCATAATCAACGCCGTGGTAGCCGCTGGAGTCAAGCGATTCGTTCCTGATGAGTTCAGTCATGATAGTCTGAACAAGCAGCTACAAGCCCGCCTACCCAAGCATGCAGAACGAGCAAAGGTCATTAACCATCTCAAGAACCTGTCAGATACTAGTCCGAGTTTTGAGTGGACGGCAGTCGCTACAGGGTATACACTTGACACCAAAATCGTCAATGGAGACATGGGCCTTGACATGGAATGGCAAAGTGCTACTTTTCATGGCACAGGGATGGAGCTATTTGCGGTGTCCAGCCTAGCAAGAGTAGGCCAGGTTGTAGCTCGAGTGCTTGCCCAGTGGGAACAGACCAAAAACCAATACATCTATGCTGCCGGCGCCATCATATCAGCCAACGACGTCCTGAAGTCTGTCGAAGAGACGACCGGTCAAGAGTTTGCCGTAGGAAATTATGGCGTAGAAGAATGCATCGAAGAGGCGCGGAAGAGGGTCGAAAGAGGCTATCCTGATTCGGGACTTGCTTTGCTCGAGCGGAGTATTCTCTACGATGGCCAGTTGGATGCATCAGCACCTTTTAGGACACACAACGCCAATGATATGCTAGGCCTTGCACCAGAGTTGGCAAACTTCATTGTTATAGAGGCATATCATCACTTGAAGCATCTTGGCAAACCAGGTTGCGCATGTGCAACATAAATCAGTATCTCGAGACCGAATGCCTCTTTGAATTGAACAAAACAAAACTCGAGTCTCGCGCCGCAATGGCTACGAATCTATCACGTCTACCTTGAAGCCTGCAAACCACAGATCTGGTACTGGCGCGGAGGCTCTGAGGTTTGATACTCGTCGAGGATATCAGACCACTTCTCCGGCAGGACGAATAATCAAGGCGTCTCACACCACAATCGAGATCATATCAAGATCAAGTCAGATCTAAATGTCCGTGTGTATCCAGATGGACAAGGGTGTATCAAAATGCTCAGCCTTTCAAACCAACCGTCGACTCGAAAAAAATAATCCACAAAAATAAACCATGTCCATTGGCAAGATGGATTTCCAATGTACGCAATCCCATCTACCAGCCCAGCTCCACGTCGGCATGCTACCCCTAACTCCGTTTTTTTGGGTACGTATCCAGATGACCGGTCGACTTCGTTGCTCGTGCACCTTGCGTTTCAGTGAGTTTTTCCGTGTGTGGTGTCAGATCCTGCTACCCGAAACATGAGGCTGTGTGACGCCAGCGAGGGTGTTTGGCATGCCGAGGCTATCTTACCATGGCTGACTGAGAGTGCTTCTTTCCGGTGGCTGAAGTCGTAGGGCTGGAAGTGGGGGGGTTTTGCGTGGGTAAAATAGATTGGGAGCTACGATTCGCATTCGTTGCCCAACCAGGCGTAGTACTACACCTTGACCACTTTTTGCTGTTCGAAAAGACACTCTAAACAAAACAAAAAGAAGGGCACAGAGAGAAGGACGGTGAGCATTTGGATAATCCTTGGACTTATTGATTCGCTGAAAGCAAGTCTATAACATGAACTGCGAGGGGGAATTTACTCAAGGGCTATGAAGAGTGGCAAGGATTCTCGAGATGAACGACAGAGCCAAAACTAATCTAACTAGATGCTGGGGGGGAAGTCATGACCTCGTGACTACCGCTCGCTGGCGCCAACTCGGCGTAACCAAAACCTAAAGTAACGCTGTATAAACAAGAACGCTCCAGAGAAAAACAAAGAATAAAACCGACTTTGCTAGAAAAACCATGCGCTTGATGCTCGGGGATTACCAAGAACGCCTTCGCCGTTGAGAGTTGTAGGGGTGTTGGGATTGGTATGAGGGAAACGATTTTGCTCAACAAACATTGGAAAACAACAAACGCAAACCAGTAAAGATGGCGCACCGTCGGTCACCTTTCAGTACCACCATGGTAACCTCATATCATACTCGCTATCGAGTTCAATGCGACTGTGGTCGTTCGTATACCAACGAGCTCTGGTTCGCTTACTTGGTGTGCCAAGTCTGGCGTGTACTGATGATTGGGGAAGTTTGGTAGACTTTGTAATGGCGTGGTGAACATGCCAACAACAGACTCTTGCCTAGTGGTTTGATCCATGTGACTCAAGTTTGCCGATGCTATCGTGGGCGTTCGGAGTGATTGCATCGTTGGTGTTGCTGAGGAAGGCGTGGGGTACGCAGCACTGCCTGGATGACACGAACTGCTAGGTCGAGGGGTCGATGTCGGCGTAGACGTTGGCAAAGGCCTACCATATGATTGTAGCGATGCGCTCCCTGGGATTGGAGTGGGAGTGGAATGTCGATGAGAAGTCGAGTCTAGAGAGTCATGCTTGAACGGGTATGGAGATGACGTTGACGAGGCAGATGACGCTGCACGAACTCTCCCGGCTTGCGTTTCTCGACGCCTTTTTGGGCCGTCTTTGACTTTGGGGTGTGTGTGGCACTGCGTTTCAGGTAAGTACAGCTGAAGATTTGTAAAGGCGACCAATTCGACCGAGCGAATCCAATTTGCGGAAGACTTACCTTGTATGCATGACGGAACCATGTTGTTCCCTTTTTCTTGTTGCTTACCAGTGCTATCCATTCTCCGCAGCTTCCGCAAAGCCCTTCCCAGACATCAAGGTTGCCTTCTGTCCTGCGAGTCTCCTGTGGGCCCTGGAATGCTGCGCCGGTAGCTGCGCTAACACCATGCGTAAACGACTTGTCGTACCAGAATGCACTGTTCTTCAGAACTAGCCATCGTCCTGGTTTGCAGAGCCCGCACCAACCTTCACGCTTGTTTCCATGTCCGCGCACCCATCGTGGAGTGTACAAGTCACCCACGAACCGAAGATCTTGCTCGTGCGGGATAAGGTCTGGGTCTGATGGGTTCATATCAGACTCGGGCGGGTTCGAGGCTTCTTCATGTAGCGATGAATATAGGTCCGGCGGATCCGAAAGGTCAGCAAAGTGGGATGAACATCCACCATGGCGGTCTGCATTACTCTGGAGCAGACGGAAAAGACCCTGAGAAGGCAGCGGTCGAGGCACTTCAAGATGGTAGGGTGATTGATCTTGTGCTGCAAAGTATGGTGGGGTGTTGGTATGCTGAGGGTTTGTTTGCGAATACAAGACGTTCTGAGCAGCCATTCCGTAGTTGTTGTATGCGCCCGAAGGGTAGGCTGGCATGGAATGGTGGGGATTCATCCTTGGGCCGTATGGCGTAAAGTGGTTCGGTACTTGGGATACCGTTCGGGCATTGGCGGGGGTTGACGTTGGCGCGTGTCCGGTAGACCATCTCTTGAAACGGCCACTGTCGAGTGTATATGGCGACGACCGTACGTTATTGTGCGGTGCTGGCGAGGCGCGGGAGCGACTTCCGCTTCTCACTACGCCGTCGTACTGAGGACGACATGGTGACGCAAGCGGGGATAGGAGATGGCCCTGGCTTGGTTCTGGGCGGCTCCAGGTGTCATATTCGGAGGGGTATGACACTGGCTCCGAAGTACCCAAGTCCTCGTAAGCTACTGGCTCTGGAAGCACACCACCTGTGCTCGACATTGAGAAAGAAGACTCTGATAGGCGTCGGGTAGTGTTTGGGTTCAAGTTGGCCATGTTGTCATGCTCCTGTTGTGGCATGCCATTGTACTGGCGCAGGTCGATGATGGGTGTGTTCTCGTCATGTCCCATGATGCCGTTGTTGAAGTCGGTGACATCTGGATCCAGGGAGGGAAAGGATTCCAACTCTTCGCACACCTTCTGACCCCATGGACCTGTGGTTGTCAGTACGGCATCTGTACCTGCTCGGTCATGGGTCTTACTTGTGTCGATGACACCCGGAAAGAAATCAGTAGGTGCCAGCGATGTAGGGGGCGCCATGCTGTTGCTGTAGTAGTCGCTGCTTGTGACAGCTGGTTGGGTTACATTCACATCTGTTGGCGCCAGTGAGTGTCCCGAATCCTGTCTACCCACGACGGGACCTCTTGGCGCACCATAGTACGAAGGGTGAGGCTGTGGTACTGCCCAAGACGGTTGTGGTGGCGATGGTCTGGACATTTGCAGTAGGTTCTGTGCATGTTGCTGTTGCTGTCCTTGTGGGGCAAGGCCCCCGTAAGGGTACATCATCTGAGTTCCTGGTGTGGGAGAGGGATGACCCATCGTGTGTTGTCTATTAGGCGATGGCCTGTATCTAAATATCAGGTTGTTTTGCTTAGATGTACATCGCTGGTTGAGTAGTGTTGGATTTGGCTTACTGCTGGACGGTGTGGTAGTTCATCTTGTAGCCAACCAGCTATATACAACAGTCTTGGTGGAATCTGAGGATATTCTGGTTAGACCAGGCGGTAAGCAGATAGTCAAAGAGATTGTGGCGTTGACAAGATGTTCAAGATTGGTGTCTGTCAAGGAATCCGGGGAGGGGTGAGCGGAGGACGCGGGCCACTTACATTGGTAGCGAAAGTAGGGATGACTAGTCAAATGAAGGTCTAAGGAGATATAGTTGAGGGCCAATATGATGAGCAGGCGCGGAACCGAATAAGATTGGATAGTGTGGTAAGTGTGGGGTTTTCTTCAAAAGAGTGTACGAGAACAAAAGTTCCCAACAACGCAACCAGCGCGAATGGAGCCGGCTCCAAAAGAAAGAAATGTTTACAAAGATAGTTGGGTCGGGTCCTAAAGAGTGAAGGGCCAAATAGAAGGAAAGACGGCTGGAGGGGCTGTTAGGCTATATGATGCGTACGGGTTGGCGACATCCGAGAGGAACAACAAAGAGCGACGATGTGTGCAATTGACGCAACGGAACCGCTTCGACTCAAGTTTGAGAGAAGTGTCGCGACGCGCCTTGGCTGCAGGTGATCTGGAACGAACAGAGCAGAAGCGTTCACCCAAAAGAGAGTCTAGCGGGGATGGATGTAGTGGGCGGTGGACGGTGCGCAAGGCTGCTGGGATTCCAAACGGCGATTAGACGCACTCGGAACGGTCGCACCAGTCAGTGTCTCCATCATTCCTCCCGGCTTACTCGGAGAGGGCTCCTCGGCGGAGGGCAGCAGGCGCCCCAAGTCGCCATGGCACAAGTGTCGGTCGACATGGATCGAGGCGATGGCAGCAGCCCTCAGCCATCAACTCTAACACCCACAGGGGCCATGTTGGTGCAGACGGCCAGCAGTCGAGCTGGGCAGGCAAGCCATGGCTTTCTCTCCGCAATCCGAGGCCAGGTTTCAGCGCCGGCCAGAGATGGTGTAGAGCCAGTGAAGAAGGATGGATGGGGTGAAGGAAGAATATGCCTGGGAAATGTGCAACCTGCCCATGTATCAACACGATTGGGGTGGGCTGGCAGGCCGTTTCATCGCATCAGGACGACTGTGCTGAATTGGGCGGAGGGCCATCCCGACGACGGGGATGGGCCGCTGATTGGGGATGAGGTTGGTTGGGTCGCCTGTGGCGCGTAGTTTTTGCTGAGGGCGGCGGATGAGGTCAGCGACCGAATCCATCCAGCCCCACGCCTTTTACCGTGTCGCGACGAGGACGAAACACTCCTGACACACGCCCAGGGGCATCTGCGACCCACTCTGACCGCAACATGTACCGCACCATCACCACAATCCTCACCTGTCCTCGTATTGACTCGCCGAGAGCAATTGCCCGCCAGTCCCGTTGTGCCGTCACCGTCGCCGTCACCGTCGCCGTGGCTGAGTACTGGTACTATCCCTCCTGCTCCTCTGCAACTCGACGCCTTTGTGTTTATGCCCCCTCAGACGGACCGCATCCTCGCCGAACCGTACCATCCTTATTGGCCTTTTAATCTCGGTCCACCAGCTCAGGCGCCCTTGGTTGTGCAAGAGCGTGCGTTGTACCGTGGATGATGACGATGGTGGTGGTGCTGCACAGCTACTTACTATGAATGTACATGTCTTGTGTAGTAGTGTAAGCATGTACTACTACTTACACTACTTAGTCCATGTGTCTACACTCTATCTGGTGGCCTTGCTGCGGTGCGGCCCATGACAGGCTCTCACACCTGCTATTAAGTCATGTTGACAAGTGACAGCGGCCGAACAACTATGTGTGTACAAGTAATTGGAATTGCCAGTATGGGGTGCAGTGTGGCGTGAAGCCTGCATGTATATTTCCTCTGGTATCATCTGGGGCCACCCACCATGTACTTACACAAATGGAGCAGTAGCTTCGCCACGCCGCATGGCCGAGTGTCATCGCGCCATGTCAGTATCCAACTAAATACTCATGAACCTAGCTATCGGACTTGCCTAAAAGTGCCCAGCCTGGGCTTGTAGCAGGGTTTTGAGCCTCCAAGATGTCTAAATTAACTATTGTGCCGAAAGACATACCAGAGAGCATAAACTAGGTAGATTTCGTGCAGCACAAGCCAAGCCCGAGGATGCGCTACAAGGTGCTGCACGCTATCAGCGTTAATGCTGCCTTGTTAGACAAGCAAGGCATGCCCATGCTTTGCCCCAAGCTACCTGCGTAAAGCTCCTAAATTTGGATTTCGACTTCCTAAACGCTATGCGCTTCCTTGTCCACCTTCACCCAACACTTGCACGTCCTGAACACACGTGAGGTTTTGCCAAAACAGTGTGACCAGTGCGACCTTGTTTGCAGTCAAAGCATAGTCTTGCAAAAGTGTCTGGCTATTGTTTGCTGTTGCATCCATCATTCTCCGCCGTTTTGCTTTGCCCCACTCTCGACCAGCGTGGACGCTGCTACTGGGACTCGAAACCCGTCCACGATGAATACTCGATCAATCCCGATTCTGACTTGAAACTTTAGGAAGAAAGGCATCGAATTGATCATGTCGACTTTCGGGCCTCAGTCAGAAGTATTGTTGAGGTATTCGGGTAGATCATGTCGTAATCGCTATAACTCCACAATATATATTCGTTATTTTCCTTGATCTACACAAGGCAAACCCTGCGCTCAACAAAAAAACTTCTGGAGGACCTAATCCACGATCAGCGAATCCCTGATCTTCCAAAACGACACAGACACCCGTACCGATGAAGATCTTCCACTCGCGATCCACTCCCTTGGACCCAGTAGACATCTAGTCCTTATCCAGCATACCCCCCCTTTTTTTCCACCTGTAGTACACTCTAAGAAGCGGCATACAAAACCACTTACAAACAGCGAACAAAACATATTCAGACTCGAACCAAATTTCCCACCACACCTACACCATCACCCTCAATCTACACAACCCCCTCCACCCCCTAAAACCAGGCATACAAAACCATCCACAAAACAACCATGAACCAAACATACACGGACAGGCCGAAACCCCCTTCCATATAGTAGGACCACTATTACTCTACACAAGACTACGCAGGGGAAAAAAGGTTGAGATACCCCTTCCACCTCCCCCACCTCCCTGTACATCGCCAAGTAAAATAAAAAAAGAACCATCTTATCAGTAGAACCACGAAAACAGTTATTACTAAAATGTACATACGTACGTACGCACGTACCCCCTTACCGGCTAGACTTTTCAGCCCTACTTCATGCCTTGATACTCTGAAGTGGGGTAAAGAGGGAAAAAAGGGCTACAAGGAGAGGGGGGGGGAAAGGGGAGGCATGGGCGGGGGGAACTTGATACGGCATATGTGTGTAAATCGTGGTACGTATGGGGGAGAGATTCAGATCTTGTTTTTTTTTGCTGGATGCTATGTATGAGATTCAGCAAGTGTCTGAACTATATGTTTTTATTTTTTCTCCCTGTCTATTCCAAAATAAAGGCGTCTACTGTCTAACAGCAAGACAGTCTGTTTGGTTGGATACGGCTGTTCAGGCATGTATCACCTGGAATATGTCTGAATTCGGCCGAGCAGAATACCGTGGGGTATGTGTGAAGTGAGTAAGACGAAGCACAGCCTTGTCACTATTCAGGGAGTCTGCATATGCATCGTCTGGTCGGACCGAGGATAGAAAAGAGGAGGTCATTATCAGATATTGTTTTAACGTCGCATCTATGGACGAAATACACTAGTTTCACAGGGTATACACACTAAGCGGCCTTGTTGTCCATGCCATGTAGTGGATACTGGGGACGAAGCCTCCAGTCCAACATCCAAGACTTGCCGCACTAAAAAAAGAACTTGCCCGCCCCATTCCGAAATTTGATACACACTTCGTTTGTTCGTTCCATACATAAACCGTCACCGTCTCTCACAGTTTGCCGATTTTGATTTCACACTGTCCGCTAGTAGTGTCGAAGCTTAATGTACTAGCACCATCGCCCTTCTTCGCTTCGACATGATTTTTGCCGGGTGTGTCATTTTCGTTGAGCAGTTCTAGCCCCTTGCCTTGCAGGTGCAGTGCTCCGTTAAGAGAAGTTCCATCAACATGACCGGTCCACTCTTCCGGATAGGTGATGTCGAGGGCTCCAGAAGTGCTCAGATGCGTGCTGACAAGACCAGTCATCGGTGTCTTTTTCGCCTTGTAAGGGGTGCGTAGTGTCAGCGACGTTTGACCCGAGTGTGTCTGTGTGTATATCTCCGATTGATAGTCACCCGACTTGAAAGGCAAGATGTCGGCTGTTACGAGACCTGCGATTGAGTTGATTTCTGTTCGCGAGCCGTGGATGAAGGTACCGTCCACCGAACCGACGGTTGTGTTGATGAAGGTCTTGTAGTCTCGTTCGGGGATATGCTTTCGTTTGAAATCAGTGCGTATGCTGCCGGATAGAGTGTCGACCATGAAAACTGCAGGGTTGGATGACCCGTTGGCAGCTTCTTGGGGCTCAATGTTGATGTTGACAGAGCCACTCTTTGTCTTGACAGAAAGAAGATCGTTGAGGGCATACATGCCGCTGATGGAGCCAGAAATGGTTTGCAAGTGGGTTTGGCGCGAATAGAACGCTCCAGCATCCAGTGTACCGGTGGTGAGGGAGATGGATGTCGAGTCTGTGACGGTAAAGCTGGCGCCATTATGGACCTGCATGCCCATATGGTTGGACGAGACTTTGAGTGTCTTCATCGAGACTCCTGGGGCTACATAAATGACCACCGACATACCAAGGCAAGCTTTACCAGCCCGTACGCCGTCGAAGCCGTCGGGAAAAGAGGGGTCGCCGATTGTCAGTCCTGATGGAGTTTGTGTGTAGGGAACGCTGTTAACATCGACTGTTGACGAGATTGCATACGACATCTTAACCTGAACAGTACCAGGGGCTTGCTCTGCAGGGGCTTGGGCAATGTGTATCCAGCCGGCCACGCGCTTGTAAGAACCATCCAACTGGTGTATCGCCTCCTGAATGTTTAGCTCGGTAGGTTTGCCAAAATCGTACCATTCAGTCTTGACACTATACTCCTTGCCACATTTTGAAGGCCACCGGATTGGAAAAACTTGAGCAGAGTCTCCTGATGCCGGGGGCTGGGCTGTTGATGATTGCGCTGGCCATGGAATGGCAATGAGGTCTGGTCGATCAAACGAGTCGGCTTTTGCAGCCTCGGCAGAAGTTTCGGGAGCAGATACTACGCCCTTTGTGAAGGTTAGCGTTATTCAAGCATCTTGTTGTTGTTGTTGTTCGCCCAGCAAGTGTCACGTACTAGCTTGTCCCGTCGGACCGACACAGCTGCCGCCATCAAAGCCAGCATGGCGACAAGAAACATGAAGCAAAGCACTGCAGCAAGCAGCTTGACCCACGTTTTCCTCATGCAGCGCTGCCTCAGACTTCGGCCGTCATACTGGTCTTCTTTGAAAGTTGCATCCCTGGCTTCTTGGCCATCGAAGGAGAGCAGCCTGGCGCCCTCTCCCCTGCTCTGGCGACTCGTGTAGAGGCCAGGGGTAGTGGCTTCAAGATATGTGGGCGGTGCTTCTGAAGTCTGGCCTATGAAGCTTTCTAGAAGCGGCGTGGAGCGTTCATTGTATGGAGATGGAGATATTATGATTTGGGGTCGCATTGAGCGACTGTTGGCAGCCGCAGTGTCGATGTACATGATGAAGGGACGGAGCAGGAGATGCCCCAAGATGGAAGTGAAATCAGGAGCAATGGATTGAGCGGGCTAAAGAGCGTGGGTGAAGGAGTGCCTGAGTCGGAGTCGGAGCCGTCGTCGTCGTCGTTGTGAGTGTTTAGAGACGGACAGAGAAAGGAGAGCAGAAGAGATGCAGAAGCCAAGGAGACGAAGAAGTCAGGCAGCGATTTCAAGGTATATCAGGTTTGGCAACAGGTGCCAAAATGCTCATGAGCCGTTGCATGGGCTGGGTTGTGCAATAGGCTGCTACACTTTTGTTTCGGTAGTGGAAACGCGGCATGTTTGACGTGTGTCTTGGCAAGCAGAGGAGGTATAGAAGCAAGTCCAGAAGTGGTAGACAAGCCGCGTCGACGATTTGTGGTCGAGCAGCCTTTTTCTTCTGTGTGTTCTGGATCGTCTGGTTTCACGGGGTGCGATGAGGGTGACTGCAGATGGCCGTCGATTGAAACGGGAAAAGAAGAGCAGGCCGCAGAGGATGGCGTGGGTGCGTGCGTGGGTGCGTGTGTGAGTGGTGTGTGAAGGGTGTGGTGGAGAACGACTGTCTAGGCGGGCCATTGCCCAGGGGCCTTAGCGCGGGAGGCGGGGCTGGGCGATTGACGTAGCGAACGGCAGTCTGCGTCTGCGTCTGCGTCTGTCTGAGTCTGAGTGCATCAGAAAGTCAGAAAGCCACTGCCTCAACCTCGACATGGCGGCGCTGCAGAAGCTGTCGAAACTCTCAGGCCCGCACTGCATCCTCCTGGCCGTGCACTATGCCGCTCACGCCAACACACCTGCGCTACAGGCCTTGACGGCTCTGCGCGATGGCGACCTGCCGCTCGAGTTGAGCCTCAGCATCCTCCTCGCATACCTGCCAGAGCAGCATGACCCGGCCTCGTACCACCACCTCGTCGCCGGCCTGGCTACGGGCGCCCGCGAGCCTGGTGATGATCCAGCCCATGCCCTCGATGTCGCGCCTGTCGAGCACTTCTCGGATGCGCGCGCCCGTAAGAAGAGGCAATCGCTGGTGCTGCCACCTGTAGCCCATCCGTTGTATGCGGCGGACCGCGACATGGATCTCTTCACCCACTTCCTCATCCACCGCTCCCACCGCATCGATGCTCAGACAGGCCTACTAGATCTTGTCCCGCGCCTCGTCGTGCCTTTCCTCGACCATTCGGAGCACCTGCGTACCTGGTTCATCTCCACTGCCCTGCCCCTTCTGCGCCTCAGCTACGAGTACTATCCACACTTGCCTCCACCCACCCTCGACGACTTTGCCCCACTCAAGGGGCGCCGTGCCGTTGACTTGCAACTCTCGAATGCGTGCAATGCCAGCAAAGATAACATACACAATGTCGCGCGCGATCTCAAGGGTGTCGTTGCCCCTTGGTTATGTGGAGCCCACGACCGCGGTCGGCGCACCTCCGTGAACCAGGATCGGCGCGAGTCAATTGACCATGAGCGGCCACACGTACCCGACGACTGGGATTGTTTGTTTCAATGGCTACTGCATACCTCAAAAGACCACTTGGCCCTGGTCACAACAGCCATTTCTGAATGGGACGGCCCCGAGGACATGGATTTGGGGGGTTATGAACAAGGACGTGACTATGTCGACGATGCCCAGCAACGCCAGCTCGAGATCAAGTATGCTCGCACAGCTCTAGCATGTCTCTACCTAATTCACCAGAGCGACATAAACACTCTGCAAACTGCGCACGCGCTGTTGGACCGGATATGTGCACTACTCAACTACGATCCGCCCCCAGACCTCACCATAAGCGTGGACAAATTGCCTTCTTACGACCTCAAGAACCCTCTACTCCATGATTCAACCACTGCCCTGCTCAGGGAGGAGCGCCTTCTGCACCCCGACAATGACCTTACGCAGCCAGGCCCTGATGCTTTTCGTGTTCTGGAACTCATTATATTCACTTCATATACCCTCTTTACATTACACCACCCGATCTCTATCCGAGACATTGCAAACATGTCTCTGCGAGATGACTACTCTGACCAAATGTCCATGTTGCAGAAAATACTTCATACGCTCAACAGCAATCCGAAGAGCGACAATGAACAGTGGCGCGTCATCCGCTTGAAGCTGGTGTGGCTGTGGAACTGGGGTACTGACCGCCACGACGAAGATCGCAAGGCCCAAGGCATCTTCGGTATGCTAGATAGCAAGACCATGGAGACTGAAATATTGAAAGCGCTCATCGAGAGCAATCACTTCCCTCTTGCCATAGAAATCTATCTCAAGCCGTCTTTTGGCCAGCAACCGCTACTTTCCTCTGACGTAGAGAAAGTGGTGCTCGCCTCAGCTATGCATCACTACGATAATGCAAGCAATGGCAATCGCAACAGGGGCGGCGTCAAACGCGCCGCTGACATCTTGAATGCCTTTGCCCCTAATTTTCCCTCTTCCTCGCGTTTTCGGCGTTTCCAGGCTCTGCTTTCAGCAACCCACTCCATGTCCTTTTACTCACTCATACTACAGCATGGTGTGCCTTTTCAACCAGTCAACATTAGAGTCGGCTCGAATCCTCTGTCTTTGGTTCGGAAGCTGTTGTCGCAAAATAGGGGTAGTTACACGAAGCTGGACGACCTAGTATCGATTGGACAGAACCTAGTCATTGCAATGCCGTTCACCATCATGGACGAAGAAGAGTGGGATACTGCGCTTGACCCTGCAGAGATTGAAGCGAAGAAAGCGACTGCCGAAAGACGAGTGATTGGAATGGCGATCGAGGCTGCCCTCGAGGAAGATGATTTCGAGACGGCATATTCATACGTGATTACCCGGCTGACGCCGACTACACCCTCGGGCACTCCCCCAACGCCATCTCACTATTTCACAACCATGTCGGAAGATGCTGAGAACCACGAAGACGAAGCTGAGGACGTTGCTTGGCGGGCTGCCCTACGTGCTGGACGTTACGACTCGTCATCTCTGTCTAGCAGCTGGTCGCAAGCCACTAAAACAGCGAGACCGGATCTAAGGAGACTGGAGCAACGCATGGAGTTGCTTTCCCAAGCGCTACTGTTAGCACCACCTAGACATCTTGAAGAGGTTCTTTGCGTGTGGCAGCAGTGCGAAGCTGAAACGATGCATCTTCTCGTACAAGAGAACGAAGCCGAGGAGCGCTTCAACGATGCAGCAGACCGAAAATTGCCTGGCACATTTGACCTGGAAACAACTACTGTTCAGCCTCGTCGCGAAGTCGGTAGGGGCGCAACCGAAGAGGCACCGATGGGTCTATTTGATGTGGCACGCGGCGCTGCAGCTGCGTTTTCCAAGACGGCCTTCCCTCTGCGTGGAAGCGTAGAGGGTGCATCGAATCCAAAGCTTGGCTCGGGTCGAGCTAGTTTGGACGGGAGTGAGACTGGTAGTATCGACACCCAAGAGCGTGTTCGGAGGAGGGACATGGTGACCAATGCCGCGACAGGGGCTCTTGCCTCCGGCATTGGATGGATGCTTGGTAAGAATATTGCTTCACTGGCTGAATTTGAGACTGACCAATTTCAGGTGCAAAACCGGTTACTGAGTGAGCCTCTCCCTGAAGTATTTCCTTGTGAATTGGCATGTAAAATTCACTCAAGGCCACGCTTACATAAACCTATGATAATATTTTATAAAACCCTCTTACACACCCTCCATTATACGACGTCACCTGCCGTGTGTGATGATTGGTAGTTTAGTCAGTGATGTCGGTCAAGAACCTATTTGAATGGGAAAAAGTGAAAGGTTGTTGCTCAACAGTGATTACAGTCGAAACCACGAAAATTTTTCCTTTCACCTTTACACAATCTCTCTCACTTTCACCTTTGGAGTGTCTCAGCTGTCGTTTGCGGAGCCCGGGCCCACTCCCCAACAATATAGCGTGCCTGCCTCTGTAGATTCACCTTGAATTGTTTGCTCCTCTCACCCACAGACTATAAAAGCTGGATCTGCCGTCGACTCCAGTCTCTTCCCTTAACCCACACACACATATACTCATACATATACGTACCTCAAAACCCCCCAAGAAACAACACAAAATGTTCACCAAGACGCTCATTGGTTTCGTCGCCGCGCTTAGCGCTGCAGTTGCCCTCCCTACGACCACTGCTGGCCCGAAGCAGGTCCGCATGCACGTATTCGGCGAAGACAACTGCAATGGCCCCGCCACCTTGATGTCGGTCGACGCAGACAAGTGCTACGAGTTTGCTCCGGGCATCAAGTCTCTCCGCGTTGTCCACCACGACGACTCTATTCGTTACAACTCTCGTAAGTCACTCCTTTAGTTGTCCTTTGACCAGCTCTGGAGTGATGGTCTCGGAGATACAAAGGAAAAGAGCAGTGGCTAACATGACTGGCAAAATCGATAGTGAACGTCTACTCTGCGCCCAACTGCGAGTCCGGTCCTGTGCTCCAGCCCATCTTGAACGACGGCTGCTCGGCTGTCGTTGCATACAAGGCTATCAAGCTTTCGATTGATACGCCGAAGATCTAGACCCGGGCTTCTCTTTGTCGGGTTCAAGTAAGCTTGAACAATGGTGCAACCTTGTCGTGACTGCGATGCTAATGATGGCTTAGACACTGAGGCGCAGCTGCAAAGACCGGTGCACACAGGTTATGGAGAACGAGTCAAGAATACTCAATTGTCCACTTGACTGCTCAGGCGGATATGCCCGAGAGAATGATATGAGCTGGTGGAGAGGCTTCAAAACGGTAATCAGACTGCAATGATATGATGCCATCCTGGCTTTCTTGATGGATGGATAGAAACATGGCAATATACAAATGCAGTTGATAGACACATTCTCTGGGCTCCTTCATTCATGCGAGGTGATGTAAATGTGATGAACCATTCTCACACATAAATAGACAGGTACAACATGGAAGCTTTTTCCTCACACGAATAGTGAGCAACACAAGTGAGTGGCCAGACATGTGTTGACAGCATAATCAATATGTTAAATTGATAATAAGCCAGTATAGAACGTAGAGGAAAAGAAAAGAAAAAAACGCCGCCGCTGATGCTCATCATGCTAAAGACGCTGCGGGAGGTATATGTAAACGACAAGAAAACTGAAAGAAAGAAGGAAAGAAGCCAGTCTGGAACCAAAAGTACATTCTCTCGAGATATCCGAGGGTACAACAAACAAAAATCCAGACTTTTGTTCTCTGTTTGATGCTTGTGCATCGTCTTGTTCATCGTCCTTTTTATCATAGTAATCATCTCTCTTTTCCTAGCCAAGTGAGTGCCTTTCTTACCCGTAGTTGACTCTCTTCACACGATACAAGTCAACAACAAACCCCTTCCCAGCATTCATATGTATACTCCCATGCTCAAGGCCTTCCCCTCATTAATAGGCCATTAATGGCACAGCATTGAGTACACGGGCCATCTCGTTGGGAGCCATCTGAGCACTCTGCAGACTACGCACTTGACTGCCCTTGCGGAGACGCTGCAGACCAAGCGCCAGTTTCCAGCTCTCACTGTCGTCAATGAGGAAGACGTATTTCTTGCCGTCGGCGTCGCGGACAGAGGCTCGGAGAATATGCAGGCTCTTGGTGGGTTGCTTACCCGTCTGACACAAACACACATGTTAGCATCGTCCTCTTAATCAAGCTGTCTAGCTAAACAAGAAAAACAAGCTGACTTACCTCTACCATCTTCAGCGTCCAAGCCTTGACATCCCACTCACGCTGTGGAATGCCTCGTACATCGTCGTCGATAAAAAGACCCTCGGATTGAATCTTTAGAATGAGCCCATCGGTTACCTTGCCTACATTCGCCACGAGTTGAGCAACGGGCTTCGGGAACAAGTCGTTGAAAAGATAGACAGCCTTGATGACAATCTTGTTGGGATCGGCTGTCGCGTATGGCCCGCTTTTCGAAGCTGGTGGTGTTGTGCGTGCAGTCGACTCTGAAGGTGCGTAAGAAGACTCGGAGTATTGCGAAGAGACGTGTGAGCGAGTAGCAGTAGACCGAGGCGGGACAAAGGACTGTCCATCTTCGCTGCTGAGGTAAGACTTTGCAGTGGGTTTCTCGTAAGATTTCTTAGATGTGACGGTAGCCCTGATAGGAGACGATTGACTGGAGGCGACAGAAGCAGGAGCTGGCATTCTCACGCCTGCATAGGGATCAAGTCGTTCGCCGCCACCAACGCCACCATATGTAGTAGACCTGCGGGTTGATGTGATCTCTGGGGCAGCGGCAGCAGCAGCAGCAGCCGAAGCGGCGGCGGCGGCTTCTTCAGCTTTGATTCTCTCTGCTTCGGCTTTGAGCCTCTCTGCCTCAGCCTTAAGCTGCTCAGCCTGAAGCTTCTCAGCCTTGATCTTCTCGGCCTTGATCCTTTCTGCTTCAGCCTTGACCTTCTCTGCTTCGGCCTTGAGACGAGCCTCTCGGTCCCGTTGAGCTCGTTCACGTGCTGCTTTAAGACGCTCTGCTCGCTCAGCATCTGCTTTCGCCTTGGCAGCAGCGAGTTCTGCTTCAAGCTTCGCTTTGGCTTCGGCAGCTTCAGCAGCAGCCTTGTCAGCAGCGGCCTTCTTCGCAGCCTCCTCTTCGGCCTTGGCTCTTTGTTCGGCTTCGAGCTTTTCACGGATCTCCTTTTCGATTTGAGCTCGTGCTTCTGCTTCGCGTGCCTCGCGCTCTGCTTTCTCCTTCTCCAAGGCCTCTTGTTGCTTGCGAGCTTTCTCCTTGGCCAGGCGTTCTCTTGCCTCACGTTCACGCTGCTCTCGCTCACGTTTGCGCATCTGCTCCCACTTCTCCTTCTCGGCTTTGGCACGGGCAAGTTTGGCTGCTTCTTCCTTGGCTTTTTGCTCTGCCTCCTTCTTCTGCCGCGCTTCCTCAGCTCGTTTAAGCTCCTCCCACGCTCGCCGACGGTCCTCTTCCTCCTTCTTCTTCTTGGCCGCCTCAGCAGCTAATCGGGCTTCTTCAGCCCGGCGACGCTCTTCCTCGGCTTTACGTTCTTCCTCTGCTATGCGCTGTCGTTCGGCTTCCTCTTGCCTCTTCCTCTCCTCTTCGGCAAGCCTTTGCTGTTCAGCCTCGCGCCTCCTTCTCTCTTCCTCGGCTTTCTTCTTCTCCTCGGCCTCGCGCTTCAGTCTGGCTTCTTCCTTGAGCCTAGCCTCCTCCTTCAATCTGGCCTCTTCCTTCAATCTAGCCTCCTCCTTGATTCTTGCCTCTTCCTTCAATCTGGCCTCCTCCTTGATTCTTGCCTCTTCCTTGAGTCTGGCCTCCTCCTTGATTCTTGCCTCTTCCTTGAGTCTAACCTCCTCTTTGATTCTTGCCTCTTCTTTGAGTCTGGCTTCTTCTTTAAGTCGAGTTTCCTCCTTAAGTCGAGCCTCCTCCTTGAGCCGAGCTTCTTCCCTCAGCCTGGCCTCTTCTTTGAGTCTGGCCTCTTCCCTCAATCTGGCCTCCTCGGCTTGCCTTTTGGCCTCTTCTGCTTGTCGCTTGACCTCTTCTGCTTGTCTTTTTGCCTCCTCTGCTTGTTTTCTAGCCTCTTCAGCTTGGCGCTTGAACTCCTCAGCACGCCTACGCTCCTTTTCTTGTGCCTTTGCTATCTTTGCTTTCTCGGCACGCTCGCGCTCGATTTCCTCGGCACGTTTACGTTCGGCCTCTTCTCGTTTTCTTTTGGCTTCTTCAGCTTGCTTGCGCTCTTCTTCCTGTTTCGCCTTCTTCTCCTTTTCTTCGGCGCGCTTCTGTTTTTCTTCAGCGCGTTTGCGCTCTTCCTCAGCTCGCTCAGCCTCTTCGTCCGAGGAAGGCCCGTCGTCTTGTGGAGGGGGTTGTGATGCAGAGCCGTATTGACGGTATCCACCCCATCCGCCATGAGGCGGGGGACTGCCTGAGAAGCCGCCATTTTGAGGCGGTGGTGGGGGTGCTCGCTGGTAACTGGAGCTGCTTCCAGAGTTGCCGGCACCCGCAC
This sequence comes from Bipolaris oryzae ATCC 44560, assembly GCF_000523455.1. Taxonomy (NCBI): domain Eukaryota; kingdom Fungi; phylum Ascomycota; class Dothideomycetes; order Pleosporales; family Pleosporaceae; genus Bipolaris; species Bipolaris oryzae. The sequence goes on along the minus strand of NW_006911430.1, from coordinate 13,301 downwards.
CTGAGCCAGCACCAGGTCCGCCGCGTGGCCCATTGCCATACGCCGGGCCGCCTCCGCCGTTGAATCGGCGTCCGGCCTGTGTTTGGCCAAAAGCCCATCCCGCAAGGAGCATGAGGACGGCTAGCAGAATGACACCATTGCCGCCAGTTGTGACTCCATGCCTGACGATGAGGAAGTATTGTTTGACGTGTGGCTCGGCAGCTTTCCAAAGAACTATACTGGCTATGGTGCTGAGTACACCGGCTATGAAGCTGTTCTGTTGCACACCCAGGCTGGGCAGGTATATGAAGCCACCCCCTGAGGAGTGTGGAGGGATGATGAAGATGTCATAGTTGCCTGGGGGGAGACCGGCGCTCGGAGGGGGTTCGGGGGGAGCATGACTGCCTCCAGTTGTCTTTGGATTAGCACCATGCGGAGGTGGGGGAGGTGGAGGGCCGTCGTCCATGACTATGTACGCCCTCTAGGGCGGGTGGGTACGGGGGGTCAGGGCAATGGTTCGTTGGGAATGTCGTGTCCTGCAACAGGTACAATCAGTTGCAGAGGAGCTGGGCGGTGGGAAGAAACAAAGCAGTGGGAAATTTCATGAGCGGAGCTGACTCGGAGCGATGGGAGAGAGAGGGTTGGAGCGGTGTGAGTGGGTGGGGTAACAATAGTGTTTATTGGATTATTCTTCAAGCCTCCCTCCCTCTGCGCAGACAGACGGACACACGCTCGGGGCCTCGCTCTCTCGAGGTGCAGAGAGGGAGTGAGTGTGCCGAGAGCGGAGAGGAGCTGCAAGGTGTCCTTGGTACGGCTAGCAGCACCATTGCTTCGTCCAAGAGCTGAGCTGCTCGGTTGTTTTTGGGTTTGTTTACGCCAAGCACCCGGAACGGCTAGCGCTGGCGGGCCGCTGGCGCCGCATGGCGACGACGCTACACTACACAGGGCACACTTTGCACAGTCTGTTCGCCTGTGGGATGCAGTTGCAAACCAGCTTGTCTCTTGTCTGAGCAGGTTTTTTCTTGCCTCGTGCATGCTGGCCCCGACCTTTTAAATGTCGTCGGGTCGGCTGGAGACAATACAGGTGGCTGGCAAACAACACGTCACGCGTGGTAGAAGCTCAGTTGGCGGGCCAGCAGGGCCGAGCGGTCAAAGCAGCTTCGGCCAAAGGAGGCGGAACACGTCGGGTGTGCATGCTTATGTCAGCCTGGGCCCAGTCCATGTACTCTTCCAACACGGCCATCTGGGGCTCTTGTTTGGTGGCATCCAGCATGAAGCTTATGTGGTTTTGGTTTAGGACAGGGCTGTTGTCAATAGGCATCTCGAGCGTCAGGACCCGTATTCCCTCATCTTGGTGGCTCTTCACGCTACAATGGCCTGTTCTGGGTCGTCGTGGGATACGTATATATACACCTGTGTCTATGTCTCGGAGTTGCGCGAGACTTGCTGTTCATTCATGTCTTGGGCCAAAAAGGCTTCCTGCCCTCGAGGCTGGCTCGTAAAGCATGGTGAGTTTGTACGCTAACTAAGAATAGGGCTGGGTGTGAAGGCTCAGTCATGTATCCGGCCGGCAATGGTCTAAAATGACGGCTACTCTAGACTACCCGGACGTCTACCGGTAGTGACGACGAGCGTTCCTGGAATCTGTCTCTGACTAGGACACGATAAAACCTGAACAGGAATGCCATCTGGATCATGTACGACAAGGGCATGCTGACGCCAGGTTAAGTGTGCCACGAGCGAGCTACAGCTGTGGCATGATTTGACAATTTCAAGGTCGGTTGCCGCTCTGTTCGGACAGCAAAGAGTGCCTGAGGCCTGAGGGCAGCCTTGCAGCTTTGCAGGACAAAGTGGTGGTGGTGGTGGTGGAGGAGGAGGAGGATGACAGGACTGCCCTTGGGCTTGGCTCCAAGTGGTTAGCGCCTTCCCTTGTGTCTCTTTCCAGTCCACTCCCACGCCCTCGTGGACAGCAACGAGATTGAGTCGACGCTAGAGGCATCACGTGCATGTCAACAAAGATGATATTTTGTGTGTGGGGGGGGGGGGCAGCCAGGTGGCATGGACAGCGAATCACGGCTTTGCAAGCGAAACACGCCTGGCACGCGTCAGTGTGCGATTCGACCATGCGGGCGGCATCGTGTCACTGCGGGGTCGAGAGGTGGGTGAGCAGCAAGCAGTGGACATGGTGGGCGATTGTGGCAGCCGATGGTGCCGCATGGAGGCGTCTGCGTGCCCTCTGCAACGCGTGGACATGGCAGCAGCAGCAGCGCATTGCACCGTCAGCTGCCCCGCTGATTTTCGCCCATGGCAAACGGGTTCCGAAGATGGTCCGGTGTGTTTGGTGGTTGTGGTGCTGAGGGCGGGCGGCGGGCGTGGGTGACAATATGGCCGCAAAAAGCTCACGGCATTCTCTTCTTCTTCAGCCCTGCGCTGGGTGGGCCCGCTCTCTCCACCACGTCATTGCTTCACCATCACGCCAGCCGCCCCTCGCAGCTCCCACCCGCAGCAGCCATGCAGATGCGAGCCAGATTCGTCCGACGCCGGGGCGAGTCGGGATGCCATGGCTGCCGTGCGGTGGTGCGCCAGGCCTACGCCTACACCACCAACTGCGTACATGTAAGTACTGATGCGCATGCAGGTACAGGGAGTGGCATTGTGTGCAGTCGTGGCCAAATCAGCTGGCAGCGGCAGCGTGCAAGCGGCGGCATGATTGGGCGACAGACGACGGGCAGCACTCAGACTGGTGGGCCAGGGCCGCACTGCGCAGGCGAAAAACAAAGAGGCCTAATAATAACAATAACGACAACAATAAAAGAGCAGGGCGCATGCACATGGGGGCCCCTCGACGGCTGCCGGCTGCGAGACATGGCTTAGGCCCAGTGCAGACAAGACGCACCGCTGCTGCGACAGACTTTTCCACCCGACGCCCACACGATGCGGAAAATGGCGGTGAAAAGCGGGCACTAGCGCCGGCCGACTCGAGCACACGCACGACGTGACCAAGTACTAAAGCTCGGCCTGCGGCACATCGCGCCCACCTGTCCGCGTCCGACAAGACTGTAGAGGGTGACTGTTGGGTACGGCCATCGCACGCAGCAGGAACCCTCAGACGACAACGACGACTGACGCCCTTGGCCCAGCTCCAGTTGCCAATTGCCCTCCCGCCCTCCCGCCATTGACTCGTCTCCCACAGACAAGCTTCCCCCCTCACGCAGCCATGTGGAGAACCGGCCTGCTCTACCTCGACCGCGGGGACAGCTCCATCCTCAACGCCCTCCGCAACGCCGGCTACGACACCCAGAACCAGCCCACCTCGCCCTCGCGCACCCCGCGCCGCTTCTCCATGGCCAGCGACACGGAGAGCGCCCTCGAGGGCAAGCTCAAGCACGACATCAAGGCCCAGCAGGGCGTCCAGCACTGGGTCATGCCTTCGGATGTCAACGGCCTCAAGTTTGCCAGCAGCCCCCGCGCCAGCCCCCGCACCCGGGCCATTGACCCCGCCGACGCACTCGGCCTGGCCACCGACGCAACTCTGTTCGAAGAGCCCGTCCTCTATTCGCTGGATCGAATAAAGGAAGACAACCACAACCCCGACTACTTTGCCTACCATGACCTGCAAAAGTCGCCTTCGCTCAAGGGCGACTGCGACGAGCCTGTCCATGTGCACAAGCGCCGCCCTTCGCACCTCCGCACCCCCTCCACCCCCACCATCGAGTCGCGCCTTGCCAGTGCACAAAAAGCCTCGCGTTCCCTGCCCCTCCGTGCAAAGACAAACGAGGGGCTCCTGCAGCTGCAAGCAAACACATCCAAGCCCCAGCGCTCCGCAAACACACACCAGCGCAGAATCTCGCTCGGCCTCCCCATCAAGGCTGCCAATGCGCCCGGCGAAACCTCCCGCCTCTCGAGCCCAACAAACACTCGTTCTCTCCACCCAGCCACACCAAAACGCCTGCCGAAAAAGACGGGCACCGCAACAGCCATCCAGCAGGAGCGTGATCTGGAATACAAGCACCGCCACACTTTCATTGGCACTGCCTCGCTCGATGATTTCCTAGAAGTCCTCGACGTCTCGCCCGATCACATCACAAACAAGGACGCAATCATAAGAGCCTTTATCCTGCTAGCCTCCAGCGAGCGACTGCTTGCCCGCCAAGCATCACTCAAGCCCGATGGCTGGAGCGTCATTGCCCGCACTTCTGCCGAAACCGTAAACAGCGACTACGTCGAACAAGCACACGCCAAGCTCGGCTCCATTGTCCTCCGCCAATTCCTCGACCTCATCACTTTCAACGAAGACGAAGAAGCAAACGCCATGAGCGTCGTCGAAGCCTTCACTGCCGCAAGCCACTTGGACACACAAGCCAGCAAGGCTTCAGGGAGTAAGGCCAAAGCCTTTCGTAAATGGATGGTAAAAGCGCTACCCCAATAGGGTCACTGCTTTTGTTTTTTTTATACTTGGTTTCATTTTCAGTACACCTCTCTGCCCTTCTCATGATAATGCGACACGATGATGCCGAATGTCTTATGTTATTACTACATAGCCCTTCCCCTTCCCTTCTCCCATCCAAAGTTCTATTTTTCTTCTCTTTCCTCATCCCCCATCCCGCTCAGCCCATTAAATTAGTAACCCCTTCTCCTAAAACCTCCTCTCCGACCTTAGGATAGTCCCTGCCACTCACACCTTGTTCTCAAGGCGCGGCTGCCGAAAAGAATAGATCCACTTCGAAGCCAAACACTACCCTTCTCCAACATGTCCACACCCGTCTTGTAGTTTCCAATTACAGATACCCCGATAACATTGTTGTATTACCACAGAATCTAAATGTATATTTCGCCATTTCTTCGCCGCCTTCAACCTTGGTCATGCATCTGACAGTTTTGTAGCTTCACTATCATCATCTCGGCGCTCCCTTCTGCGCCCTCTCCTCAACGACGTATGCGAATCCGTAACGCTGTAGTCAGACGCCACCATTCACGAGTACGCTATCCTACCCCCGTGCCTAACCTCCGACCTTAGCACCAGTCTTTCGCCCCAACCTGGATACTTTTGATTACCCTTTGTAACCATGCATTCGATTTTCGAAGAGACATTGTAACAAGCGCCTGGTCCAATGCTTCTCCATACTGAGCAAGCATGGCGGCAATCTTAAGAGTGGGGGTACTGGAAGTATCTACTGGTACATCAAGACTAGCGAACAATGTGCATACGAGATGGAAGGGGCCGGTGCATTCGATCTTCGCTGATTGACAAGCGATGATATGACGCGGCAACTGAGCCTAAACAAAGACTAGCGTCGGCGCTACAGAAGTGTCTCTTGTCAAAGAGTCGTCAATTACTATCTAGCTTTGCCCAAGCGACTAGCTCG
>NW_006911430.1:0-7836 GCF_000523455.1 Bipolaris oryzae ATCC 44560 | reverse complement strand
CCCCCCCCCCCCCCCCCTCCTTCTTCCTACGGACTTGGAATATTTCATTTTATAGCAGAGTAGTTATCTCAATTTGTGGAAAAGCAGGATATTTTCCCCAGAGGTTTCAAATCGATCAATGCCGCGTAAAGTCTGATGCCATATCTGTTCTTGATTGACGTCATTCTCCCGACCAAGAGTGAATTTTTCTAAGTGTGACCATAGTCTACACTAGCTCGTGCCAAGTGCTTGTGTATGTATTATATATCCTTGTTCCAGACCCGGACTAACACGTTCGAGAACCCCCCCCCCCCCCCCACCTTTGGATCAAATGCGTCACGCGTTGAGCGTTGACGGCCCGGAAACACAACCCCACTTGCTCACTTTTTATACTAGAAATAGAGTATAGAAAATTATTTCTGACTGATATTCTCCTGTAATATGCCTCAAACTGATGCGGAGATTCTTTCTCTAGCAATGTATGCTACGCGGGGAAATGCCCTTGCCAGTCCAGCAGTAGTATACAGCCTCAACACCCAGCCAACACACTACACAACAGTACGGACCAAATAGTAGAAACCTGCGCCACAAGAGCTAGTGGCTCTGCGTCACTCTGTGGCGCTAGAACAGACGTTTTGGGCGATCCTCCAACCTCTGATCAGCCAATCCGATGCAAACTAGGACTGACTAATCGCGCCTTTTACTTGTTCCAAGAAGCTTAGGGCGGTGACCGTCATGGTACCGTGGGCAGATAGTTGACACAGAGCTACGTGCATCATATAGCACCACCAATGGCACCATGCAAGACAAGACTGAAGATCCGGAAGAGAGATGCCATGCCATGCCCCTCGCCTAGTCGAGCTGGCTTGCCTAGTTCTTGGTCTTCGTCATCGCGTCCACACCGAATTACGCGGTCGGGGAAAACTATAAAAAAATGTCCAGAGAATGGACAGACTGTGCGTCTGGTTTTCGTCAAGAACATATACCAACGAATATCCACTTTCGAGTCAGACATAACTAGCTATACACCTCTCTTACTGTATACATATTTACAACAACACATATCACACAATGCCATCAAGCACCGTTTGTACCCTCCTCCTATCCATCGCCCACTTCCTCTAGCCTCACCGCTGACGTTGCTCAAAGAGAAGCATTTGTCTCTACTTCCTTGCCATTTGGCTGCCCTTCCTGCCCGTCCTCATGCTGCGTGGCTGTGGTGCAGACGTTCTGATTAACATCGCCCTGGACCTGCTTGGATGGATCCCAGGTGTCATTCATGCCTGGTATATCATTAGCCAAAACGAGAAGCGGGAGTATGTTCATGTTGAACCCGGATATGGAAGGGGACATGGTTACCGGGAGAAGAGGGTGAAGTATTAGTGGAAGATGGAGCGGATTTGGCGATATTTGAAGAGGGAGATGGAGAAGGACGATGTTTTTCAAAAGATCTTATACAGACAGACTAGATGCATTAGATTCTTCAAGCAGGTGCAAAGTATGCTAGCAATCTGGGAAGTGTTTTGCTACGAATATGAAGAGAATCATCAGGGCCGCCATGCAAGGTACTCACAAGACATGACAGAGTCAAGACCCTAGTTTTACTAAATCTCCATCCGCCGATGAAAGCCTACATGTGTCATGTATTCGAGGTTGCTTGGCGAAAAGTTTCATCGATCCTATGCGCTGCTCACTGGATCTGGCGGGGCATCAACGGGGGTTGATCAACTCATTAACTCACAATACATAGTTCTCCTATAGTTAGATGGGTATCAATATTGACTTTTCATCCTTAGGCCAACACATTCAAACACACACACAGCAAAATAGATGGATTTAGGCCGAAAAATAGTTCAATATGTTCACAGAGAAAAGAAGTGTAGTAACAGTTTCCTGAACCAAAGTTAACAACATCTGCTACCCTATTTACAAAGTCTCTGTACAGCTTTTGGTCTAGCAGCTGCCTGCACCGTTGGGGGTACCGCTCTTGTACGCACCCGCACTGTCTCCGAGGCACTCAGCTGCAACATGTTAGTCTCGCGCAACAAGGGGGGGGGGGGGGGGTTGGGAGCAGCAAAAACTCACCAACAGTGACCAGCTTAAGGCCGTTGTTTTTGGCCCAGTTGATCAACCAGGGCGTCAATGTGTTGACGGTGGAAGAGTAGGCTAGCACGTTTGTCAGTACATACTCTTCATCTTTTTTCTTTTCCTTTTGAAAGAATCTCAAAGTGAAAGACTCACTCTCGTGCATGAGGGTAATGTGTCCGTTACCACCCGTACCCGCCTGCTGGAACTTCTGCTGGCTCTGCTGGGGGGTCTTGCCGTTCCAGTCTTCACTGTCCACATCAGCCGTGATGACGCGGTAGCCCAGGTTGCGCATAGTTGGCAGCACATTGCCACCTGTAGCGAGGTAAGGGGGCCGCATGTATGTGGGCTTGACGCCAATGATATTGACGAGGGCCTGCTCAAGACGCGACATCTGGCTGGTCAGGTCGTTCGAAGATAGGGAGCCAAAGTTTTGCGGGTGCGTCCATGTGTGGGAGGCGATTTGGTGGCCCGACTTGTATGCGCTTTGGAGTGCGTTTCTTTGGTTGTAGATGCAGCCGTACAGTGTGCCCGTGACAAAGAAGGTTGCCTTGGCACCGCCTGCATTCAAGGTGTTGACAAGTTGCTGGGTCAGCTGCGATGGTCCATCATCGTAGGCGAGGGCAATTTGGCCAGGTGCTACGCATTTAGTGATGACCTTTGGGTATGTTAACTTGAATACAAGGGCAGGGAGTCACGTCATCAAACGCGAGCGGATCTGCATAAGTACCTGTCCTGCAGCAGGCCCACTCTGCCTAATCACGTTCAGAGGATCAGGAATAGGTGTTGCAACAGCAACGGCAGCCAAGGTTGCGACGAGAAGAGACTTGAGGCCCATGTTTCCTTGCGGTTTCCTGATGTTCAAATTTGGGTTGCTGGGAGGATGGTGAGGAACCAGTGTGTCCTACAGCTACCATATACTTAAGTACAAGAGCCAAGATTGCTCTCCGGTACTGAATGTCATGTCAGAGAAGCTTGGAATTTCTTGGCTCGTTTATAGTAAACAATGCCGTCCGACCGGGCTATCGGAAGCGGTTGTAACCCCCTGATCGGGTGCATCCGCGTAATTCTTGAAACATCGGTGGCTCAAATTGATCCTGGGTGAATGACCTTGAGATAATCGTCTCTCGCTCCACAACTGATTTTACTTTGCTTAGGCAGAGTGGCTTGGAGAGAATGTAATGATTCAGTTGCCCTTTGTATCTGCCATGGAAGACGCAAGGCTGTATCGACCGACGTATATCACACCTGGTTCGAACATGATGCATACGGAAAACCTCCGCGAAATGTTTCATGCAATTGCCGCCGGCTAATGAGATCCCCGCAAGGAGAGGCTTGGGTCTGCGCCATGTGGATCTCGTGTAATTGAACATCAAATTAGTAGCGTACTAGACACGCCACGATCGTAGTTGTGCAAGTTCTGGAATGTTGTTGCGACGTTCTGTCGAGGTTAGCTTGTAGACCCGCATGTGGCTGGTCCCAGTTTGAAACTTGCTTTCCCCCACCACCTTTGCCGACTGCCATAGTAGAGGTAAAGCAACGCAATCTAAATACAACCCATTGGACCGAGGTCGGTTTACAAATTTGGCCCAGGTGACGCATGATTTTACTAGCAATAACCCCACCGGTACTGTTCACACTTGCCAAGCAGAAGATTTATCCGCGTCTATCATGCCCATGGGTTCTGTAACCGGTATTCTGATCGTGCACTACACGAAATGTGACTTGGCCGTGCAGTGAGCGACTTTGAAAATATGACCTATTCACATTCAAACCTCGGTGGCTGGTGGTGACATCAGAGTGACTATCCTTTTCTTTTCATACGCACCACACGTCGTTGGACACCTTCGTAAGCATCATGGGATACCGAAGCAATCCATAGAAAATGCTGAGCTGGGACAAACATATCAATTTATAGTACTAGGACAAGTGAAGCTACTAGGCATCTCTGACAATTGGGGCTGCTGAAAGACGGAATCGAAAAGACACATGACAGGGTTTTATCCAGAACGAAACCCATTTCACCTATAAAGGTATTGCCAACAGCTTAGTACCAGAATAAAGACTCCTCTTGTCGCGCTCGACATCAATATTGATCCACTGAGCAGCGATGATAGAGGTACACAACTTGTTTTCCTCTCCGCCATACCTTGGGGCGAGTTGCGCCACTTGTTGTTGAACTTAAGTGCAGTGCTTTTCGTTGCCACCAATAGCACTAGCATCGCAACCATCAGGGTAGAAGAAACTGGCGAGTGCAATAATGATGTATGAAGCGATGAGTAAACTGCCCTCGAGATAGTTGCTTCGCCCGTCTAGTACCAAGAAGTTTACAACCAGGACAGTAACGAACAAGGCAACAGTCTCAAAGATATTGAAATACAATGTCATCTCTTTTCCCATCATCCAGCCAAGGATGACAATCACGGGCGTGATGAAGATTGCAATTTGAATCGATGAGCCGACCGCGATACCGATGGAAAGATCCATCTTGTTCTTCATGGCTACCGTGACAGCTGTAACGTGCTCTGCCGCGTTACCAACGATGGGAAGAATGATGAGACCAATGAAAGCCTGACTAATGCCAGAAGATTCCACCATTGGCTCTATAGCACCACTCATAAAGTCGGCACATACAGCAACGAGACCAGTACTGATTAAAAGCATGAAGATGGCCGCTTTAATGGACATGTCGGGCACCTCGTCAACTTCATCATCCTCGTTCAATGCCAAGGCAGCTTGAGGTGAGACAGCGGGGCGATTAGCTGCGTTAGCGAAGGGCGCTGTTCGGCCAATCTGATCTGGAAGAGACTTGGAACGGCGAAGGGGTGTGCGCAGAACGGTGTTGTCACGAGGCGCTGCCATGCGAATGTTCGGAGCAGGGCCGCCAAGTGGGGCTAGGTTCTGAGGATTCGAGAAGACATTGTTGGAAAGCAGGGAGGGGAGTGCAGGACGATTATACCTGCGCGGGTTGGTCGCAGCAGCCGTGTTTTGCTGGATGTCTTGGGCAAAGGTGACCTTGGGTGCAGGCTCGTTTGGCGCAACCTCTTTCTCAGGAATCGTACTGACCTTGTTGCGGTCACGGCGGTCCTTCTTGTGCTTCTTGTGTCTGCGTTTCTCCTTCTTCATCATTGATTGCGAGGTATGCGAGGCAGCTTCAAAGTCACGAACGACTGGCGCATACTGATCGTTATCCGCTTCATCGCCACTCATAACGTCGACCGAGTGCCGGCGAGAGGTTCCAAACATGCCAGCATTAGAAGTGAAGACGCTGTTACTCCTCTCCCTCTCAGCCTCGAAAGGACTCTGATTGAGTTCGCCATCTGGAGAGCTCATAGCGGAAAGGGCACTCCCATCTTTGGAACTAGCACTGGACTTGCGACGAAGTCTCTTGACCATGCGCTTCGCCTTCTTTTTCATTGTTCCATCAGAACGCGACGAGCCGTCGCTGTCACTGCTGCTGGAGCTGGACGAGGATTCTGAGCTAGACGAGTCAAAAGCACCAGCAAGAACACCGGGATGGGACTCTTCATCGATGATGTGCTGCGGAGTGCTAGCGTAGAGATATCTGTGGCTCTTCAGCTGGAATAGAAGATAGAGACCATAAACGAGCAACAAGATGACACTTGTGCCACGACTGACGGATAGAGTCTCGTGATCGGCAATGGCATTATCCTCAAAGGCTGCATGGAAGGCAGTAGGAAGCAGAAGACTCATGACGGCCAATGCAAGCATGACTCCGCTCATTTGAGTGACGGTGTTGTTGTAGACCTGTTCCTGGTACTTGAGGCCACCCAACAAAAAGGCCATACCAAGGATAAGGAGTAGGTTCGCAAGAATAGATCCAAGCAGCGAGGCCTGCACCACCTCTATCTGGTCAGAGGCAAGCAGAATGATGAAGAGAATCAGCTCAACGGCGTTGCCGAAAGACACGTTTAGCAGTGCGCCAAGCGCGTCTCCAACGCGGGCGGCAACAACTTCGGTTGCGTGCGCGAGCAGACCAGCAAGTGGAATAATGGCAATGGCGTTCATGGAGAAGACAATCTCGGGTTGCAAGCCGACGAGCTTGACGGCGATGCCAACCGGCACAAAGACTAGCAGGACATTGATCCAGCTATGAGTGACAGCATTCTTGGTGTGGGTGATGAATCGAAGGGTTCCGTTCTTGACCCGCGTGAGTGAGTAGAACGGACGCTTCCCAGATTCTATGGTGGAAGATGCATTTCCATCGCCCGTAGTATTTGCACTGCCATTGCTGGAGTCTGTGTTCCTGAGCTCAGGGGCAGCGCGTTTCTCGTTACGGCTGTTGCTGTTGTTGTTGTTGTCATCGGCCTGGGCGCCGTTTAAGCCTGGATGGGCGGTCGGGTGGGGGTTGTGGGTCGGGAGAACGTGGCTTGGAGTAACTGGCTTGCGTCCCAAGCCAAGTGCAGACACTGCCTTGGACTTGAAGCTGCGTATAGAAGGGTCGTCGGGTTCTCCCATCGGTTTTGGCGTGAGAATATGTGAGGGTGGAAGGAGTACAAGTAAAATGTACTCGAGAGTTGCTGGTTAGAGCAAGTGGCCAAGGAAGTGAAGCGGCAGCCGGGGCCTTATCTATGCGCCGTGGTAAGCTTAGCCGGCTTGGTCTGTGGCACGGCCGCCTCATCCCAGCGAATGACGTCGGTCTTTCGCCTCACGCGTCCTCCCTGGCACAGCCTCAGTGGCGCTGATGCATGTACGCATGTACGCAAGTACTTGTTTTCCGCGCGTGCATTGCTTGTTTGTAGACAGAAGCCAGAAGCCATCCTTAGAAACTTGTTGAGCTTCTCTTCGTCATGGACTGTCCAAGTCCGGCATCCTTAAGGGGGTTTAATTTGCTCATTTCGAAAAATCGCCACTATTCTCGACTATGCTGCGGGTAGGTTATGGTGATACTTTGCCCAGAAGGAGGATAAGTAGAGAAAATGACTTGTTACGCGTTACTTCTACAAGTTGATGGACCTTCTCGAATCTGGCAATGGCAAAATTTCACAACAGGTCGAACCACGTCCGACCAAGAGGTCTATAATGTTTTCTAGCACAATCTAGCACTATATAGCGTGTTCAACATCCAGAATTTATTATATTCTAAGACAGGATAATAAGACTCGCATGCCGAGGAGACAGTTTTCAAGACTCTTATCTTCGCCCAACCTCTACCCTCCTATTCACTAATAAAGCTTACTTAGAAGTAAATCTCGCTCTATAATCTCTTTTTTAACTTACTATATTAGAACTTAGAGGCGGTAAAATATCTACTGGGTGACCAGCAGAAGTAGGGGTAGTGGGGCGGTGGCAAAACTGGTGATTAGGTAATGTAAGATCAGACTAAAGATTCAATATATTATATCCCACCAATAGTAGTCTCTAGCGGGAGGATACTATGGTGATTTTGACCCATCGGAAATTACACCGAACAAAACTCTCTATTTTCTCCACTACCCCTACTTCTGCTAGTCACCTAGTATTAGAATTAGTACTAGCGCATTAATCTTAAGCTTAATATCTACTATACTACGATTTAGGATATTGTAGAAAACAAATAGAGATAGATAAAAAGTTAATTTTCTAAAAGCTATATTAATATTATATAAAATAGTACTATAAATAACTTAAACTCTATCTTAACTTAATATTAGTATTCTAACTATAGACTAGTAAATAGGTAGAGTCTACCTAGAGGTACGGTCTAGGTTAGGTTAGGTTACACAGACCTTAGGTAGAGGTAGTAGTAGAGGTCCTTAGTGTTAGATAGTA
>NW_006911429.1:0-69445 GCF_000523455.1 Bipolaris oryzae ATCC 44560 | reverse complement strand
TTAATAGTACTATTCTAATAATAGTAGCTAGAAAATAAGATAATATATAAATTAAGTTATTAAACTTACAAGAGTATACTAATTATTAAATTTTTTATTTTACTTTATTTAGAGCTCTAGCTAGTTCTAAATAAAGCTTAATATCTAGTATTTACTAATAGGCTATAGAGGTAGATCTTAGCTATATATAGTAAGTAGAGCGTCTACTATCTATTATATATTAATAATATAGAGTAGAAAGCCTTATTAATCTAGCTTTAGAATCTATTAAATAAGAGACTACTCTTTAATAGCTAATAGCTTATAATTAATAGAGGCTTTCTCTAATTATAACTAGATACTATAGAGGTGTTATTAGAGCGTTATTCGTAGAGTATTATATAGTATAGTAGCTTAATACTAGCTTATAATACGTTTCTCTTAAAGCGCGCTAGATACTAGAAGAACTCTACTTTTATAAGCAGTCTATACAGAGCGTTATTATCGCGGTATAGTGGTGATTATAGAGAGAGCCGCGTTAAGTTTAGTGGGGTGGGCCACTGACTGATGTGGGCCGCTTACTAATAAAACACGTTAGCTCTATTTATTCTTATATAAGCTATCTAATATTATAGAAAGTATTTATTTAACCTCTATATTATACTTTCTTTATATGAATTAGGTTTAAAAACTTATATATACACTTAGGAATAGTGTTATATTTGCTAAACTATTATACGCACTGACCACATGTAGTATATAATCATATCTATGAACTCTCCACTACATAGTACTACTCCTAACAAACCACTGAGCATGTGCGACCAACAAACTAGCGAATTATTTCCTGGGAGATTCCTAGTTGAGCAAGAGCAGGCAGACGCCTCATGCGCCTCACCAGATTTGCTTATTCTTAACCAGCCAATAACGCATTTTACGGCGTTCTCCTACCTCTGGAAGCATAGTAGCTACCGGGTTTGTGCAGATGGCGGCGCAAATAGGCTCTTTGATATGTTTCAAGGAGAAGTGAAAGAGCAGCGCAGGCAATACGTAAGTTGGAGCAAGGATTTGAGCCATTAAGCAAGCCTGATATGTGCAGCTACCCGACATCGTCCACGGCGACCTTGATTCATTGCGCCACGATGTTCGTGACTACTATCGCGATCAAGGTGTCTTAATATCAAGGGACGGCGATCAAGAAAGTACAGATTTTGGAAAATGCATGCAGAAAATATCTTCGCGTGTCTCATCGGGCACGCGAAACGTTCTCGTTCTTGGAACATTAGGTGGACGCGTTGACCAAGGGTTGGGACTGTTGCATGAGATGATTAGAGAGGAGACTAAGCATCCCAACCTCCGTTTGTGGCTGTTTTCTGAATCCAGTCTGTCGCTCATCATAAAGGCAAAGGAAACGATCCTGAGAGGCTTGCAGGCGAGCCGGGTTTTCACGGAGAATGTGGGTATTGTTCCTATCTACGGCCCAGCGGTGATCTCGACTGAGGGACTGGAGTGGGATGTCAAGCAGTGGGCTACACGCATGGGCGGACAAGTCAGTACGAGCAACCATGTCAAAGCAGATATGGTCCGGGTTGAGACTGACGCGCCGATACTTTTCACGATAGAGATGGCGTCCTTGAATATGTCGTAACTATGCACCACAGGCCTCGTAGGAGGTGGATTACTGCATGCGCGCGATCGTGTTGCAGCCGTTCATGTATAATTTACTATTTCGACATGTATCCGCACTTGGCTGTGAATGTGTAGAGCGAGGGTCTCAGTAGTCCCTTGATGCCGGGAATGAATTCAGCAAGTTGGCAACGTCACATATGTAGCGTACCAAGGTTCCCGTCCCACTCGAATGGTCTTGACATGATTCCCATCACGAGCCATAGCTTGTATTCAGTGACAGTTAGGGAAAGTACGCGGAGTGAATGAGGGTAGGCAGTTGGAGGTGTCTAGCGGGACCTCTTGCCTCGACAACAAACAGCTGCCGTCGTCCACTCGCCATCACTTTCACTGCTACTACCGCTGCTCACCATCACCTGGTCTACTCAAACGCTCGACGCGCTTTCCGGGGACACATCGCTACTCACTGTCGCTACCACTCCAATTTTTGGATTTATATTCCCCCACTATTCAGGCCTGCTGTGCCTCCTTGGGTATCTGTACCCTTCCCACACCACTCGTTGCTCATCTACGGATGCCCCTTTGACTTCTCGACTCTTTTACGGTAGGTAACACAGCGTCAAACCCCCCAGTCATCATATTGCCTTCGTACAACGATCACGGCGCTTCCCGCTCGTCTCGCTGCGACTCTCACTTCCTTTCCTCTCCCTTACAGAGTACGTCGGACAACTTGTCAGTTGATACAAACACCAAGGGCGTCCACCGCATTCAGCACAAGCTACACAACTCAGGGGGATCAGTGGGGTAAGACACAAGCGCCAACGCCCTCCATTCGCTAATCGGCCTAGGAACGGAAACGACTCATGGCATCTATGCCGGGACCTAGCCAGCAAGTGCGGGACAATGAATGGCTCAGACAGACACGCTCGACTGTAGGCGTAGAGGGAGAGGCTACAACAATGGAGAGAGCGACAATGGATCAGAGCAGGTCGGTGTTGGCAGAGCAATCCTCGCCATCCATACTACTACTACCCTTTACCCCTGCCGTATCCTCGCCACTCAATCCGGCAAGACTCAGGCCAACAAGCCCGGTGCATTCGAGCGATAAGGCGCAGACCGGATCTGATTCTGCGCATGTAGCCTCGCTACGGCCTCACTTGCGATTTCCGCCTCGTCCATATCTGCGATCAAAGACAAGAAGTACACCAGACCTCCACACTCAAGCGTCACGCTCACCAGGCACACCACTCACCGTGAACGACTTGGGAACCGATTACACGCGGTACTTCACACCCTTCTCAGATGGCAGAAAAACTCCCAGTCATAACTGGAGGACTTCTATTTCAGAAAGGCGGTTTCAAGCCCAGCTTGCACTCACCACCCCTCCGCCACGAGTCCCATCCGTCAACACCTTTCTCACACCTGTCGCTCCCGATACTGGAGCGTCCCAAGGGTCAAGTACTTTATACGATGTGGAAAGGAATGCATCCTTTGTGGACGACCGCTTGGTTGCACCCTACGAAGAAAAGGGAATCGCATCCTGGCCATTGGTATGTGATCAAGAAGAACTAGACGACGAAATGCACATGCCTCGCGATGACGATGACATACGATTCAGGCCAAGGATACAGGATCATTTCACCAAGGACAGCATTGTCTCCACCATCGGACTAGTCCTTATGATGTCTGGATTGATGTTCATATTTGTCGGACTACCTATCCTCTCTGCTGTGGGTCTCATTGATTACAATTCTGCATATGGTATGCCACTGAGTATGTTCCCCTACTATTGGGTACCTCATACCTGGGCCACAGTGAATAACAGACAATACCCACTGCTGGCGAACATGAGAAAAGGCCTGATCGACCCTGATACACCCAAGACCGTAAGGACAAGAAAGGGCGAATACGGCGATGATTACACACTAGTATTTAGCGACGAATTCAACAAAGAGGGCCGATCGTTCTACGAAGGAGATGATCCTTACTTCTTCGCCCCCAACATCTGGTATGGAGCCACACAAGACCTGGAGTGGTATGCCGCCGATGCTGTGGCAACCAGTCATGGATCGCTTCAGATGCGCTTGGAAGAGTTCTTCAACCACGGCCTCAAATTCAGGTCTGGCATGTTGAATAGCTGGAACCAACTGTGCTTCAAAGGGGGCATCTTCGAGGTTTCGGTATCCTTGCCTGGGCCAGCAGGTGTTCAAGGACTTTGGCCTGGCGCATGGGTAATGGGCAATCTTGGTCGACCCGGATATTTAAGTACCACGGACGGGTTATGGCCCTATACTTATCAGGCCTGTGATGCTGGCATCACGCCCAACCAGTCCAGCCCTGATGGTTTGTCTCACCTGCCTGGCCAACGACTTCCATCATGCACCTGTCCTGACGAAGATCATCCTACACCTGGAACCGGAAGAGGTGCGCCAGAAATCGACATCATTGAAGCAGGAGCTTTCTCAGGCTACCCAGGACCTCAAGGATTACCCATAGCAACGCAAAGTTACCAAGTTGCGCCGTTCGATATCAACTACTACCCAAACTATAACTTCACGGCGTTTCCAGATCTCACTTTGAGTGGGTTGAACACGTATACCGGTGGTCCCTTCCAGCAGGCCATCTCTGCGACTACAGTGCTCAACAAAGACTGGTATGATAACAAGCAATACCAGCGCTTCTCTTTTGAATATGTGCCCGGACAGGGCAAAGAGGCCTACATACTGTGGAAAGTAGGCGACCAGACAATGTTCATGATGGATGGCAGGGCGATTGGAGCCAACGGCAACATACAAGCCCGTCAGATATCAGAAGAACCCATGTCCCTGATTCTCAATCTCGGTTTCAGTAACTCATGGACTTATATCGACTGGAGCAACTTAGTGTTTCCGGCAACAATGCATGTCGACTATGTAAGATGGTATCAGAAGAAGGAGGAGAAAATGGTGACGTGCGATCCTCCAGGCTTCGAAACGACAGAGTACATTGAGAAGCACGCAAAAGCCTACCAAAACCCAAATTACACTGTAAGAGTCTTGTAGAGCGATGGAGAGAATCGAGTAACTAATGTGAATCAGTTGTGGGACCAAACGGGCTATGCCTGGCCCAAACACAGGCTCAACAGCGAATGTTGACAACCCAAGGCCTTTACCGACCGAGTCCACAATGGAAAGCATGATTACGGTATAGCCTTTCTTTTCTCGACGGTCCATAGACGTGTCGACTGTGTGCCACTACATGATAGCCCGATGCCCCTTTCCTCCATTGAATCATGCAGCTGTATCTTAGGAGTGGGGCACTGGCGGTATTTAGGCACCATGTGCTGATTGCATATGAGGCGGTGGAACAATAGCTCTTTTGCAGCGACATGAGAATATTGGTTCATGTTAATGAGTGGCATTTAATGGCGAGCATGTTCAGATTGAGTTTTGTTGCGGAAGCAGTTCAACTCAAGTAGCTCTACGCATTTGGAACAATGAAACAAGCCACAGAGATCTTTGTTCGTGTTTCTCTTGTGACCGTTTGTGAGACATTGTAATGTCAACATGCCAATGTTTGATTGAGATAATGGCTGGGTTTGATCTAGGCTACAAATGCGCCCAACTCTTGGCCATATCGGAGCATTAACTACTATTTGCAACCCTTGTAATTCAGTGAAATATCAAGTTTACTATGTAGACTCATGCCGCGCTCCCACTACTAAATACTTTGCCAAAGGCGTCGCCTTCTTCCATGCTCAGCCCTTCATCCAAGATGTCATGCGCCATGTTGACAACCTCATCTTCGATGCCGGACTCCAAAACCAAGCCTTCACTGAAGGCTAGCCGTGTCAGGGCAACAAGATATGCATGCTGTCCGCCCAATGTGTTCACTAGCTTGGTCTTGATGTCAAATTTGGGATTTGATGTGGCTATGTGGTGGATAAGCCTCATGGTTGCATTGATGGAGTTCACCTTGTAGTCTTGGGTGGGTGCAACTGGGTGGCGGTAAAGGCTTGTTATGCAATGATCCAGGTATTTGATGAACCGGCCAATACACAGTCGGTTTTGAGCTAAGCGACAAGACCCATATTCAAATATGGAAAACTGCGTGAGCACTGAGAGGACAAGGAGGCGTAGGTCCCATAGCTCGGCCTCGGACACTAGTATGGTGGATGTAGGTGATGCGGCAGGATCCGGCACAGGCTTGGGTATCTCGGTGAAGAGGTTGGTGAGACGATTGATTAGAGCGTCTTCATTGTTTGCTTGATTATCTGCAGCAGGATCTGGTGTGTTAATGGGCCCAACCGAGGTGGTGAGAGCAGATGTGCCCAATATGCGTAACATGAGAGTCATCTGCGCCACAGGCTGCTCTTTGACTAGGAGCATTAACGTAAAGCTAGAGGGGATTGCTTGCCAAAAGCGGACAATGGCTCCGGGATCTGATGAGGATAGACAGCTAGTTGCTACTAAGTAGAGCAGCTCGAGACAGTCCTCCACATCGATGTAGGCAGTAATTTGGCGCTGTTTTGATGAGTATAGATCTGCGATTGCTTTGTCACCCCCCCTGGCTGCTTTGGATATGGGGTCAGCCACAAGATCAATGGAAGCAATGATGAGTGGAACAATGCGTTGGGCAATCTCTACAGCAGTCTCGACTGGCTCGCATGCGAGGATAAAGTGTAGCGCATCGAGAATCAACGGAGTAGGGACATAGTATTTTTCGGTTTGACATCTTTTCCAGAGGTCGAGAAAGACATGGCACAGGTGCAAGGCTAACTCATGCACATCATCGATAGTCATGTTTGCTAGCGCATCGTACACAATCGACGACAATTTCTTGGTGGGGGAGGAGGGAAAGGCATATCTGGTCAGTGCCTCAAGTACACGGTCTGTATCAATCGAGGACGGGTGGGAAAGCAGGCGGTGCAATAAGGCGAATCGACGGTCGTCGTGTCTGAAGTGCTGCAGCAGTGCCGCATCTATCTTGACTTGGGCTGCTAGCGGCGGTTCCCGCTCCTTGGGTCGACTACGCGGCCCGCTCAGCTGTAGGGCGGGCAGTGGTAGGGGACTTTGGTCAACGACATGCCGCTTGCGCTTCCCGGCCTTGGGGGTAGCAGTTTTTGGTCTGTCGCGATGTCTGGATGGGGATGCCATGACTACGTCGTCATCGTCGAAGCCGTCGGCTAGCGGCCCTCTTGTCGTGTGTGCTCCCTTGGGCGTGCCTGCGGGACTGACGGGTGGCAGAGTTGCCGTTGTTTTTGAGGGCACAATCCTTGCTGTTCTTCGTGGGATGCCAGCTTCGCGTGCCTCATACTGGTGGAACATGGTGTCTGTCTGGGCCGACTCTGCCTCGCGGCGCAGACCGTCCATCTCGGCGCGTAGCCTGGCCAGCTCTGTACCATGGGCATGTTGCTGGTCGGCCAGCTGGCGCTCGTATCTTTGGGTGTCGATGTCATGGCGTCTTCGAAGGATGTCGGCTTCACCTGACTTGGTCTGCAGCTTTTCCCTAAGCGCGTCGGCCTCTCGTGTCTGGCGGGCCTTGTCTTGCTCCAACTGCGGGCATCAGCAAGGTCGAGGGAGCATACGAGCGGTGCACAAAGGATATCGCACCTGGGTGATGCGCTGGAGCAGATGCTGAGGGTCAGACTGCTGGCCGTGTGCACCGGCGGCACCGTCGTCGTAGTCGTCGTCGGCTTGCTGGGGCTGTGAAGGCAGCGGCGCCTGGGTCGTCACCACCCAGGGCGAGGCAGTCGGTGGGCCAGAGGCATCATTCAGGTCGACAAGCTCTGCGCCGTCATCGTCGTCGTCGTCGAGGCCATAGTCGGAGGCGGGTGCAGAGCGGCCAGGGTTGGGCGGGTGGTAGGCGTGCTGGGTGGCGCGCAGGGCATTGGTCTCGAGGTGGTGCAGCGTGTTTGCGGGGAGGTGGTCGAGGTCGTCGTCGTCGAAGCCGTAGTCGTCGTCGTCGTCTTGGTCGGGCATGGTGGCTCCATCGGGGCTAGAGAGGCTGTGCTGGGGCGTATGCTTAGTCGTGGTGGCATTAGGCCGTCGTCGCTAAACGGAGGAGCAGCCATGACGTCTGTCCGTTGTGACTTGTCCGCTGCAATTTCACAGCCTGCCTACTAGTAATAGCCAAATCCTCCCTTGCACGCCTGGCCCACCACCGCGCCCTCGACCACCCCGCCGTCGCATTCACCACCCGACGACATCCACCACAACTTCGACTCCCACTCCACCCGCCATCACCACCACCATCACCATCACCGCCCCCAACCCCTCGCTGCAGGCTCCCACATAGCTGCTGCTGCCATCCCCACCCGCCCGCGCTCACCATGGCGCGCCCTCGCAAGGACGTCAAGTTCCAGCATCAAACGCGCAGTGCCAGCAATGGACGGGCTCGTAGGCCCTCGCAGTCTCTGTCCGAGTTCAGCGACCCCGGAAGCCCAACCACCATCAAGGAGGAAGCGGCTCCCCCAGTACGTTTGGCCCGTCTCTCTCCTCTGCCCTCGCCCTACTGACTAGCCTAGGCCCCCGAACAACCCCCTCAAACAGAGTACGAGAAGAAAAAGGCAAACTTCATCACCCGCACAATATGGACCCTCGTCATGATTGCCGCCTTCTTCTGGGCTCTCGGCGCTGGCCACCTCTTCATAATTATCATGGTCACCGCCGTCCAATGCATATCCTTCAAGGAGGTCATTGCAATCGCAAACGTGCCCAGCAAGGCCCGCAGCCTGCGCTTCACAAAGTCGCTCAATTGGTACTTTCTCGGCACCGCAATGTACTTTTTGTACGGCGAGAGCGTCATCTACTACTTCAAGCATATTTTGATGGTTGACCGGCTGCTGCTTCCTCTGGCTACCCACCACCGCTTCATCTCCTTTATGCTCTACATTATTGGTACCCGAACCCCTCTATTTCATTCCGCCTTATCCAGCTAACCCCAGCCAGGCTTCATATTTTTCGTCTTCTCCCTCCAGAAAGGCCACTACAAGTTCCAGTTCACCCAATTTGCATGGTCACACATGGCTCTGTTCCTCATTGTCGGACAAGCTCACTTTGTTATCAACAACATTTTCGAAGGCTTCATCTGGTTCATCCTCCCCGTGTCCATGGTCATCACAAACGACATATTTGCCTATCTCTGCGGAATTACGTTTGGCAGGACTCCATTGATCCAAATCTCGCCCAAGAAGACATGGGAGGGATTCCTGGGTGCCTGGTTCTTTACCGTCCTCTGGGGTGTCGCCGTCACTCATTTTGTCTCCCAATACAAGTACTTCATTTGCCCTGTCAACGACTTGGGCGCAAACATCTGGTCTGGACTCGAGTGCAGACCCAATCCCGTCTTTGTTGCGCGCGACTACACAATTCCCTTCCTTCCCGAGGGTATTCCGTTCCCCCGCACCTTCAACATCATGCCCGTTCAGTTCCACGTCATCATGCTAGGAACCTTTGCCTCGCTCATTGCACCATTCGGCGGCTTCTTCGCCTCTGGCTTGAAGCGAACATTCAAAATCAAGGACTTTGGTGATTCCATTCCCGGACATGGCGGCATGACGGACCGCATGGATTGTCAGTTCATCATGGGGTCCATTGCATTCTTCTACTACTCGAGTTTTATTGCTGTCCACCACACGACAGTCGGTGGTGTGATCGAGTCTGCCATTACCGGACTTACCTACGAAGAGCAGATGGAAGTTGTCAAGATCTTGAGCAAGCACCTAGTGAACCAGGACATAATATCACCAAAGGTATGTTTCTTCTCTTGTCAAGCCCGTATCTTGGATGCTCACTTTACCGTTCCAGGTGCTTGAACTTCTCTCTGAGCAAATGGTGCGGAGATGAACGCAAGATGTGGATTTAGATTAATCATTTAATAGAGTGTTTAGTGGTCCAAGAGGAGGTTTGGGGGGAGGAGGGGAGGAATCAAATTTGGCGCTGCCAAGTAGACGCAGCTCGAATTTCGACAGGCATGGCATACGGCATCAGCCGTGGGCGGTAGGTATTGGTAATCGGGCGCATATACCCTTTCCGCAGTTTGGCGCACACTTGGAACATGAGTTTCTTCCTGGCGCGCATCAACGTAGCATACAAGTAGTAATATTCTTTACAATTTGCCTACTAGTAGAAGCTTGAGGCTCCTAGTGAGGGGAGGCATGGCGGACGTGCGCAACCGAGGCTTCTGCGCACGGGCCATTTGCTGCAACTCAAGTTTTGGGCCTGTTCAGATAGGCAAAGCATCACATCAACGCCAATGCCACCACGCCCATTTGTGAACGACCGACTATGGCGTTGTCTCTGTCCTGGGTTTCCGCCTAACTCGACGACAAGCGCCACAGTAGCAGCATCGGCTAGACGGCCACAGCGCAATGCGACACAGAATGATGGATCAACCTACCCCCGCAGCCAGTTACGTGCCTATACTCTGTCCAAGACATGTCGCGCGGCCAACGAGTCCTTCTTCTCGCAGCCCGGTGTTGCGCCCACTGGGTTCCGGCCGTTTGGCGAGCAATCCCACGTTCCTCGCCCCGTCAGTTCCCGGCAAAAGCCTTCGCTCGCTCAGCTTCCAACCGACCTTCTCTACGACCATGCCCGCGCCGAGGGCGCCAAAGGCCATTGGGATGAGGTCATGAACATTTGCAGAGTTTTGATCAAGGACAGAGGAGAGCAGCCAAACAGGGAAATGTACACGGCCATACTACATAGCTTCGTCAGTTCCAAGGATGGCACAGCCGGCAAGCTGCGCAAAGTGCTTGAAGAAATGGGATTTTGGAGTCAGACGGATGCGTCCCTGTTTGGAGCCCCAAGAATTGAGCTTGACGCTCGTGCGTGCGAGTGTGTGCTGGAGGTGTTGGCGGTGCATCCTGACTACCTTTTGCGCTCCGAGATTCTCGAGTACATGAAGTCGCGCTGGCTCACCCTTTCCACTCGCGGGCAGAACTTTGTCGTGGCAGGGTTGTTGCGAGAGCGCCACTTCGAGCAGGCGCTTGACACAATAGAGGACATGATTAGGAACAACATACGTGTGGAGAATTGGCTGTTTGACGAAGCCATGTGGATTCTATTGGAATTCAAAGAAGTGGAAGAGGCTTTCTATGTCCTGGGCCTCAAGGAAACAGTGCAAAACAAGGGCAGTGGCACGGGAACTGCCAAGGTGAGTGATGCGCTCTTGAGCGCATTGCTGGACGCGGCGGCAGAGAGTCAGCTTGTATGTGTAACACGAATCCAAGAATCTACCCATAGCACAATGCTGATGCCGCGCAGCACGAAGAAACAGTCAAAGTGTGGATGACTCAAGTTCAGCCGGGCTACCTGAAACCGGGCACTGGCACTTGTATGTCTGTTCTTGCCCTCGCCTCTCATCACGGAGACGTCGAACTTGCCACCGACGTCTTTCGTCTGCTTACGGAACGGGAAACCACTTTTACGACTCACCACTACGAACTCATCCTATCTACTCATCTACAAGCCAACGATGTTGAGGCTGCTCTATCCGTGATTCTCATCATGGTCGATGCCAACGTCAAGGTCGATGCTGCAACGTGCCAGCCACTGTACCGCTACTTGTCTGCGGATACGGGTGATGGGGCTAGCCGCTCGTTAGAAGCTTTTGCCCTCCTGCAGGAGTTTGAGACTGCTGGCCGCAGAGTGCCCACAGCGGCGGTGAATGCGTGCATCCAGGCTAGTCTTGCCCTGGGTCGGCTTGAGGAGGCGATTGAAATATATAAAGCCCTTCATACTGTTTCACGCGCAGGGCCTAACACCAACACATTCAACATCCTCTTCAAGGGCTGCCACAAGTTTGTACGCAAGGAACTGGCAATGTTCTTGGCAAACGAGATGATGCAGCTTGGGCTGACACCCGACCGCATTACCTATGATCGGCTCATACTGGTCTGCCTACGGTGCGGCGACTTGGAAGATGCCCTGCTATACCACGAGGAGATGGTGTCGTCGAGCGAGGGTGATAGGCCGATGAAGCCCCGAAAGAAGACTTGGGAGCTTCTCATACACGCTTGCGTGGATAAGGGTGACGAGAGAGCAGTTGCGCTTCTTAACGAGTACAAACGAGAGATTGACGAGCCCCGCATGTCGGTGGAGAAGGCCGTTGTCGAGCGTTTCGAGTATGGAATGCTGCCGACGCGCCGAGCATCTGGAGGGGGAGGCATCGAGGCTGGTCGATTGCATGGCGTGGAAGATCAACACGTCAGGCCAGCAGCAGAGGTGACACAATTCCTAGGGCTCGGTGCCGACACAGGGCGATCGGGGGCAAAAGATGGGTTTTGGCACCAAGGCAACGAGGCCGGTGCGAATACGGAAGCGGACTTGAAGGAGAGCGCCGATCTCGAGGGCGCACGGCCCACTGTAGCAGCTAGCGAAGAGACAAGGCCATCCTAAGAGGGAAGGAAGTGCGTGCGCGCACGCGCGAACCTTTGGGACGGCCCAATAAGTAGCTTGATAAGTGCCTGGGGGGCTGTGATTAAGTAGATGGTATTCACCGGACACGCTAACAGACTTGCTGGGTGTGTAGGTTTCGAGTAGTCGTATCGCCATGGGCGTCCACGATGAGCGTGGGGGGAAGGGGCCTGGACGTATATGTCGCAGCGTCGATGATAAGTACGTACACTAACTCTACGTACGTGCGCGTGGGGTCATGACATATCGAGACCGGGCGGTCTGGCGGTGATTATTCACGACATGCAAATTCGTCGTCGCACGAGCTTGCTATCTCTCAACCATTGCCATACAGGCCGCGCACGGCTGCTGTTGCTGTGGTGGGGTGGAGAGGGCCGGAGGAAGACAGCTGCCGAGGCCGCGGGCATCGACGAATAGGAGCACGGGCGAATCAAGGTTTTCAAGCAAACTAGCTCCCTCTTGGAGAAGCTTAACTCCTACCGCAGAGCCGCAGCACTCAACCGCTCCACTCCACGCCTCAACTCGGACAATAGCGTTGCGGCCTTTTCCAGGATCATGCTCCCTAGCCGCTCGACCCGATACCACCCAAGCCGAGCTATTGCCGTCGACGCGCCCTGCCTTTTTTTTTCTCTTGCTGGCCTGCTTTCAAATGCCGTAGACGGCGACTCCACACTGGCGACGCGGCCACTACTCTTCCGACCGGTGTGTATGGGGTTATGCCTGAAACGGCCACGGGAGCCTGCTAGGACGTTGCGTCTCCGGTGTTTGGTTTGACCCCAAGATGTGGGGACTGAAATGTCGAATGATGCACTGACTGGAGTCTCCATGATGGCACCCACACGACGGAACTGGCATTGTGGGGAATGGTTCTGGAGTACAAGTAGGCTCCTCTCTCCCGACCTCTTCTTCTCGTGCAGTCCCTTCTGTCCCCTCTTGCACCTTGACTCCTTCCATCTCTGACCACAATGGGACTCAGCGGCAAAACCCTCCAGACGGCCCAGCTTTTGCTCGTTGTCCTACCAGCCTTTGTGCTGTTCGGGTACAACCAGTCGGGCGTAGGTGGTCTCCTCTCCCTCCGCGACTGGAACGACCACTTCCCCGAAATCAACACCGTCGACACCCATGGCGCTGAGAAGAGCAGCAACTCTACCAAGCAGGGTGCAGTCGTTGCCAGCTTCACCATCGGTGCCCTCTTTGGTGCTCTATCCTGTTCCTGGATCGGAGACTACCTCGGGCGACGGAAGCTCATCTTCTTTGCTGCAGGCCTAACGCTTATTGGCGAGATACTGCAATGCACCAGCTTCCAGCTTGCCCAATTCGTCGTCGGCCGCTTCATCCTCGGATGGGGTGTGGGTGCTCTGAGCGCCACAGTCCCAGTCTGGCAATCCGAGTGCTCATCGTCTGCCAATCGTGGCAAGCACGTCGTGCTAGACGGATGCTTCATCTCTCTGGGCTACCTCCTCGAGGCCTGGATCAACCTGGGTTTCTTTGAGCAAGACAACTTGCCCTTGCAATGGCGCATTCCTCTCGCTATCCCGACTGTCATTTCGGTCATTCCCATGTTAGCGGTATTCAGCATCCCTGAATCACCTCGCTGGCTTGTAGCAAAGGGCCGTGTCGAAGACGCTCGTGTCAGTCTGTCCAGCTTCAAGGGCCTAGACCTGCACGACCCTGAGATCACTGCCGAGATTACTGGCATTGAGATCACGCTCGAGGAAACCGGCCGCAGCGCAGCAAAGATGAGCGACATCTTCACTATGGGCAAAGACAAGCTATTCTACCGCTTTGCTCTCTGCATTTTCCTCCAATTCTTGCAGCAGATGTGTGGCAGCAATCTCATCTCCACCTACTCAACTGTAAGCTCGATTAGTTCAATCTTATTCATGATCATCGTACTAATTCATTTCTGTAGATCATCTTCCAGCAGGGTCTAGGCCTTAACAGCGAAACCTCGCGCATCCTGTCCGGCGGCGCGTTGACCTGGAAATTCCTTTCCTGCTTTGTCGCCTTCTTCACCATTGACCGTTTTGGACGTCGCAAGCTCTTCATGTTCAGCGGCGCCGGCATGGCTTCTTGCATGTTGGCACTAGCTGTCGCATCCAGCTTCCCTAAGACGAATCAATCTGCCCAAATCGCCTCTGCATTCTTTGTCTTCCTCTTCAACTTTTTCATCCCTATCGGCTTCCTTGGCGCAAACTTCTTGTATTGCACCGAAGTTGCGCCAACCCGACTCCGCGTGCCCATGGCTGGTATCTCCACTGCGAACCATTGGCTTTGGAACTTTGTCGTCAACATGGTCACTCCTGTACGTATAAGTGTTCTGTTTATATCTTGATTTCTGCTAACGCGCAACACCAGGTCGCGATCGAGACCATTGGATGGAAATACTACCTCGTTTTCCTTGTCATCTCGGCCATCATTCTCCCCGTAGTCTACTTTGGCTACCCCGAGACCATGGGTCGTAGCTTGGAGGAGCTAGAGGTCATGTTCACAGAGGGCAAGAGCATTCCTGCCATCGTTAGCATGTCGCGTAAGCCTTTTACCGGCAGCATTGTGCCTGAGGACAAGCTTGAGAAGATAGACAAGAATGTCAGCGAGGAGGAATTTGTATGAAGCTGCTATGGTCAGATTGACAGTTTCCACGTGGAGTGAAGCCTGTGGCTTTTTGTATACATGACGAGTATCTGAAGACTAGCTACGCTACGATATTATGATGAATGGAAGCAATGAATGATTCATGTGAGAAATTACCTCTGATCTGTATGTGAATGCTTTCTAGGACTTGGAGTACTTGCGTTTTATACTATTCTCAGCTCTAGGAGTGAAGCTGAGGGTCAATTGACAATGAACAGATGTTATCGACATGCACACCCCGCTGATTATATCAATGAGCTTTCCCCATGAAAACTAAAGTCTCGAAGCTTCCTGGTTAGGACACATATTTTAGCGCTTGGGAAGATGCAAGGGACATGAGGGGCTCAGCCGCTTTGACGATCCTATAATTCCTTCTGTGCACCCACAGCCCCCAATCGTGTAGTACTACTTACTATCTTGTCCAAGCTAAAGCTTTAAATGTCTAAGATACGGAAACTTGGACATCGGAGGTTTGACCCTTTGCTCTGATTGGTCCGGAGCGCGTCATTCGATCGGCAGCAACCGGGACAGAGGGAAAAGACGCTAAGCCCAGCCACCAACATCACATTCCCCCCGCGTTCTGTAGGCACTGTAGATCACTGTGGCCTATTCAGCCTCCAAGGCGCACAGTAAGGCACGCTGCGTAGGTATAGGTGGAGGGCAAACCATACAGTGATGTGCGTGGAAGAAAAAAAACCCTACTACGATTGCTGATCGTTGGTATACCAAGCCACTTTTGCATTACCATCTTCAGCAATGCTACGTATGTGGCGTAGTGCAGGCTTCCTATGTTGGATTAGTGGATGAGGTGGCTATTTTGAGGGCTGAGGCGCAGCGCTCTGAGGTGCAAGGCTTAGAAACACCCATGTGATGAGATTCTAGCTGGATAGTGTGGGGTAAGGTAGGCCTGGGACCGGAGTGCACATAACATATATTCAAGGCAGAAGACAGGAAGTCATTCGATACTTTCTCTTAAGAAAGATCTATCTATACCAGCACGTGCCTTTAAACTTTTACTATACCCCCAAGCCTCGACTCACATATTTGTTTTCATCCAGTTCCGCCCCAACAGCATCCTGTACATACTACCCTACCACGAACGGTATGACCTCGGCAAAGTCCAAAGCCAGTGAAAGCGGCACATCAAAGAACGACACGGCGGGCACATCAACAGCCTCACACGATACACCACCGGCCTACGATGGCTCCTCCACCTCCGAGCCACCACCAACCTACGAATCCGTCGGACGCGCCCTAACGGCCCTGTCCCAAGGCGACCCAGACGAGTTAATCCTAGTTCCGTTTGTAACTCGAACCGTGGGCTTCAGCATTCACAACTACAACCCTTTTTCACACAAGCAAGGCGAGATCCGCCAGTCGATTGTGACGCGCCGCATGAAGCGCTCGCATTACCTCGCCCACTACGTCAAGGACATGAACGGCAACTTTGTCGGCACCAGCACTCCGGCGGTAGATGCGGCTCTCGTATTCGTGCCGGGCAAGAGTAGCCCCGAGGACTCGCTGCGCCAGGTCAATGAGGTGGCGTTCAAGGTGCAGAGGTTGAGGGGCGATGGTATTGGTGACTGGGGGAAGCCGTTGCAGGACCATCCAGCAGGATATGGTGGGGGTGGAATGGCCATGTAGGGTTCGTAGTGTATGATGTGTGCGGATCTTTTTTTTGTTCTGTTTTCTCTATTCAATGGGAACTGTTTATGTCGTCGGAAGAACTTGACGGTTTCTGGTCGTGAAAGGTGGTGAATAAACTTCTCAATCCCATTTAGTTTATGACAATACTCAAAAGTGTCCTATGGTGATTTGCAAGTCAATTGCCATGATTCTTCAACATTAGCTATTCAACTACCGGACGTCCATATCTATCATACGATATCATCATGTGGCCTAACATGAAGTACATTAACAATTGGCAAGATTTTCAAAGTCGAATCCTTGGGTAGGATTGACTTTCTTATCACTAGCTTAAAGTTGAGAAATGAGTCCAAGGTCGTATATCCCGGCTGCGACGTCAGAATGATGCAGGACAATCCATTTCAATTTCTGATTCGCCTCGACCTTTAATAGTAACCTTTGTCATTCCAAGGACTTCTCCTCTTAGCCCACTCTTCAATTGGCGTTAGCTCCACACCCAGATCACTGATGATAGGCTTCATGTCTATGTTGAACGGCTCATCTTCTGCCTCATTGTAGTACGTATACGCCTTGAACATCTGGCTCACCACCGTCTCCGTCTCCAACCCTCTTCCCTGCATTGTCTTGCTAATCTTGTCACAAAAATCTGACACAGTCTGATTTTCGTAGCTCAGCTCCTTGCCCCAGGCTCTTGATAGTTTCTCCGTGAGCCGGGAAAGCACAACAGTCTCAGGTCCGCCAATAGGAATGTCGCGTCCGGCAAGTTCCGGTCTATGCATAGCAGCCATCATAATTTGCGCGACATCATGGTGGCAGATCCATGATACGCGAAGGTCTGGCTTGTGGCAGTAGACGACGGTCTGTCGGTCGCGGATTGGAGGCAAAGCCCAGCCTTCAAGAAGATTGTCAAGGTAAACCACGGGCTCAATGCTGATTACCGGAACATGCTCCCGTAACAAGGATCTCATTGCTCTTCGATCATCCTGTGCTTGGATCTCTTGTGGCTGCTTGGGAACCGGCATGCTGGTATTGAAAAGTATTAGAGGAACCTTGGCTTTCTTCGCAGCTTCACCAATGTCTCTTGCAGCGGCGATGATGGGTTCGGACTTGTTGAAAGAAGTTGATGGTAGGTTGAGGAACACTCGGTCTGCGTCTTGAAGTGCCTTTTCAATGGTAGCTTTGCTGGAAAAATCTGCAGCAAACGTTTCGACAGGCTTTCCGTCAACGTGTAGCGGTTGAGGGTTGCGGCTGACTGCAACCACGGAATGACCTGCTTGCGCAAGGGTGTGGACTTGGTGGCGGCCCTGAACGCCGGAAGCTCCAAATACAACGACACGCATCACAACTGAGTTCCTTATGCTTTGGCTTTGCTGAGAGATATTGAGTTATCTCACATACAGCCGTCTTGGTTGTGCTGTTGTATTTGCTGGCGTCATTCCAGGTGGAGAGACGGCGGAGTTGATCAGCCGCTACGGAAAATCATATCCGTGTTACGCACTTGATAGTGTCCGTCAATTTCAGTATACCTTTCATTGCTGTCCATTCAGATCTCAACTCGCAGGTGAAATTACTGTTTGCTGCTTGGCTAATTTCCTTATCGAGGATCGTTGTGTCATTGCGTTTCCAGGACCCCCCTGGAATCCGGGGTGTAGCATGCCTCTCCAATCTTGCTCACAGACCATCAATCCATTTAGGGCCAGCTATGCAGAAGTGGGTCGACCTTCTGTATTTGGTAGGATTCTGCGACGCTGATCATCGAATAAACATAGAGACGGCAGGAACAGATAGAGAATGGGTAGCAATATAGATGTTCAAACACATAGCTACCCGGCTGTGTGGTCGCTCTTGTATTTCCCCGACCTGATGATAAACGACGAAAAACCTTTAGGTCCCAGTCTAGCCTTACCCAGCTAGTTGTAGCATCTATCCCACGTGGCCCTGGTTTCTAAATTGCACTGCAGGACGTTCCGGGACACCGTTCAGCCGTTATCACAGAGTCTCTGGTCTAACAAGGCTACCCGGAGATGTGGCTGCAGCGCTCATAATACTTCCGGTTGCCCCGCCCTTCTATTGGCAACTTATTCCACAGACGATATTGCTTTGCGGTAAGCGAAACACAAAGGTCGGACAAACATAGCTTCCAATCACTGACGTCGAAATTGGGGCTCGCTGAACAAATGCAGGGAGAACGGATCTCTCTTTTTGTCCAACAGTCCATGCATCCAAACCCCAGCCCATCAAAAAGACGAGCATGGCGGTAGCGCAATGTGTTATCTATCTACAGAACCCTATAGAAGCGGCTGGATAATGGCGTGAGTGGTAACACTTGGGCTGAGTTTTCGGAAGAGACCGAGGATCGGTGCTACAGAAGGTAGATGGCGAATTTCAATGGACAAGTACCCAAGGCATGGGGCTGACCCCAGTCACATGCTTGGACTACTAATGCTGGTACCAAGGTGCGGCGGTACTTGGTGGTGAGCCAGTGTGCGTTGCGAAACCTAGCAGTAACTCCAGACCCTAGAGACGGTTATCTTGGTCGGTAGCGAACTAGGCAACCGAGCTCTTCGGTGTGAGAGTTAAGTATGGAACCATGGTGCTGCTCTTGTCCGTGTGGTCTTACCGTGCCGCGGAGAAAGAGGTTTCCTCTATTGACCAGGATATGAGATCTTGGCGCCGGGGCTTCAGAGACAAAGTCGGGTAGCCGGAACGCAGCTGGAGATTGGAAAGCATTGGCTGCATGGATATATGACTTCCCATGGGCTGGTGGTGTTGAGT
Source organism: Bipolaris oryzae ATCC 44560 (assembly GCF_000523455.1). Classification (NCBI taxonomy): domain Eukaryota; kingdom Fungi; phylum Ascomycota; class Dothideomycetes; order Pleosporales; family Pleosporaceae; genus Bipolaris; species Bipolaris oryzae. The sequence continues at coordinate 50,387 of NW_006911429.1, read as the reverse complement.
TCTGTAGAGCAAAGGCGCAGGTGTACAAGCGAGAAAGGTGGACCCTACTGACATGCCAGCCCACGGTGCCGAGGTCGCCGTAAGAAGAAATCGCTTTATCGGGTTGAAACATCGCGGAGCGGTGACGATGAAGGTTCTGCCCAAGTTCATTGGAACGGGCAACTCTGACCGGCATGGAGCTGATGATGGTCGTCACTCCGAGGAGCGGCTCGGCATGAAGCACCGGCTGCAATGTCAATTCCTCATTACATCCTGCGAAATTTGAAATGTGGATCGCCAGTTTCCACAGGGCGATGAGCTTGAGTCGCGTTGACGAGGAGCCCTGTATAGTCGCCACGGTTGCAGCCCACAGAGGCTGGTCGTAATCTGGTGACAGGCTGTGCAGTGTAGAGTACATCTCCACCTACAGGTACTGCATACGAGATCTGCACAGGCTCGTTTTCGCTTCTGCCTTTTGGGAGGAGGCGTTGCTCTTATGGGACAAGCCCGGTATGTGCGGCAAAGGAAAAAAGAAAAGAAAAGAAAAGCTATGTGCGTACACGTACTGGAAAGCAGCCACAGCCATTGTCGTCTGGGGAGCCGCTGTCGTTCAGCGCGCGTCAGATGTGGCTTTCTGGCCCCATGGCCCTCTTTATCGAACCCATGCTGGCCAGGTTGGAGGGAGGAGATCCTATTGGTGGTTATTTGCGCCGCTGCACTGGGCCAAAGACGGTCGAGTATGTTGGATGTGGTGCAGCAGCATCCAGAAGCCAGAAGGCAAACGGGTTTAGGGCACAATTAACGGGCCCGTCCGTATCCACAGCGCTAATCACCAGCAGCAGTAGCGGCGGGGAAGCTGACTGCACTCGATTCCCCGATTCCCCTTGACAATGTTCCCTTTCTTAGCAAATTGACCGGCGTCTCGCCGTTTCGCTTTGCCTACCCTTCCATTGTAGACTCCTGACGACGCGTTCAGTATATCTGTATATCCATCTCCTTTCACCTTGACCAGACGCTCCAACTCGCCCCGTCAGCAACCACCGAACCCACGCGAGCGCAATGCTGTGCCAATCCACCTCAGCACATTTCCGTTTGCGTCTGCATGCCATGCGATCACTCCATGATTGGCCACGGACAACGTAACCGTATCCGCCGTGAACCCACTGTCTATTGCTGATCATGCACGGGCAAATCTTCCGCCCCTCATGATAATTCGTCGCCCAAGTAAACCGTTGGCTGGCCTCAACTCAACACGCCCTCGGCTATTGCTAGCAAGGCCCCAACCACACCTGCAACCCATATGCACACAAGACAAGGGTCGCTGCTTAGAATCTGACGCCCATGGTCGGAGCCAACCCTGACCGCAGGTGAACAGATGGGTCCCTTCCCTTGGGATGACGAAGCTTCCAGCTGCAATGGCAATCATCTTGTCCACAATATAGACCTTAAATTGCCTTTGCCCTATCTTCCAACATCCAGGGGAAAACATACCACGCAGCCGAGCATCCTCCGCTCCAGTAGTATCCTCGTAGTTTTGTTGTCTACACAGGCTGTTATCGATTCTTGAAACTTTGCAGACATATCAAGCCCGTTTCCACTCCGCCCCATCTGCCCGCGCTACCTTCGTATAGACTCGATTAGAGTTAGTCTCATACAGTCGATATGTCGACTACTGTCATGTTTTCACATACCAATTCGTTCGGGGAGCCCGATCTATATGGTCGAATGTCGGGACTGTCGCCAGGTTACGGGAGCTTTTTTAATAACTTCAACACTACCGCAGCGACAGAACCGATCAACTACAATAGCCACGCCCCGCAACACCAGAATCCTGGACAAGCACCTATCCATGGCTGGAGCTCGTCTTCTCTGTCGATATTGCAGCCCCAGAGCACACAACACACATTGGCTTCACAACCACACACCAGCACAGACCCGGCATCGACAGCAAGCATTAACCCAGTCGCTCTTTCAACCCCCACTTTTACCCCCGCCAATCGACCTACTGGGTACTATGACAGCACGTCGACTATCTCTTCATCGCAGTCCAACTTTGATACCAGCAACTCGGCATCACCAGTCAGCTTCACCGTACCCTCTCGCCGGGACAGCCTCTACCTTAAGGAGAGTAGCAGTCTATACTCTCAAGATGAGGAGACGCCCTCAAGGCGGCCCTCTACCACTACGACTGCCACCACCGCCGCCAGCCCCCCCTCAACCACCACTACGACAACAACAACGACGACGACGACTGGTCGACGAAGGCGTAGCTCGGAGTACGTAGAACCAGGCTCGGCGCGGGCCATCTACCTCGAGAAGAACCGCCGGGCTGCAAGCAAGTGCCGGAGCAAACAAAAACACGAGCAAGAACAGCTTGTCGAAAGATCGAGGCAGTATGAGCGTAAGAACCGAATGCTAAAGGCAGAGGTGGATATGCTGCAGTCCGAGGTACGAGCTCTCAAGGACTTGCTTGGCCAACATGCGCATTGTCCCGACCAAAGGATAGCACAGTACCTGCAGCTCGAGGCAAGTCGCTTAGCTTCCTCACGAAACTATTCGGCGTCGTTTTGATCAGACAGCTTGTACGCTGCGTCTTGGATCACCATGTTAACTCGTTTCTTCCCCTTCAATTTTTTTTCTTTATTATTTATTTTGTTTGCTTGCTTGCTTGTTTGTTTAGTTCAGTTAAAACGCAACTATAGGGAGGTAAGTTTACATGTCATGATTTGGGTGGACTAGCGTTGGAATACCACGAATGACGCGACATGATTATGTATGAAGACAAGAAGACATGAACACTTGGGATGGCTATGAAGCGTTGATGCCGTTCGAGACCTTACTCGGTCCTTGGTAGAATCAGGGTCAACGATCATCTGTAATATACCTTGTCAACCCCACAGGATTCTGGTCTGAGCAATAGTCTTTGATGATTTTCTTCTCCTCTGTCTTTCTGCCAACCCCATTTTGTTACACGTCTATGCCGTTTGTAGAACCCCCCGGCTTCAAGTGGTTTTCTAAACAAAGAGAACAGAGCTGCAGGGACATCTGTATAGAGCGGCTTGACAAACATCGACTACTCAGATGTTATGACTGGGCTGTAACGTGATGAGATGAATTACTGGCGGTGAAAAGAAGCAAGAAACAACAAGTCTTCCAGGTTCTTCTTGTGATGTCAAGTCGGGCCAAGTACCCCTTGCTCTCTTAGTCCAGTCATACACAACACTGCGAGACCCAGTGCAATTACAAAAGGCCATTACAGAGAGGAGTCATGAGGAGTCAATGATATGACCTTGTTGTTCCAGGCGGCGCCATGAAGAACCTGATTGCCGTTAAGATCCAGACGATACCTAATCCACCATGGCTTCCAATCTAGCGTGCGCATAGAGTGTATAGAACGGGATTGCCCTGGTGATGAGAACTTGGTGCTTAGATCATTTAAACCCACAAGTCGTGATTCTGTAGTATCCTGCCAATCGATGGTTTTGCGTATCGTTTTAGTCAACGTTCACCGTTCACCTGATAATGCGTGTATATATACGTGCGATGACGCCCTTGAGGCCCTAGCAGGCAATTGTATGAAGGCAATCACCGGGAAAAATGAGACGATATAGCGGCCAATCCACATGACACTGCAGTGGTCTTGGTGGTTGCGAATCAAGTAGCTTGCCTATCGCTTAGCGTGCTAGCTATGCTCCAACCCTGTGGACGAATCATTTTTCGGGGCCACTCTAGCCATTTAAGAAGATCGGGGGTTGCCGCCAACAACTGCTCTGAGGCTGTGAGTAACCACTGGGGCCATTTGCCAACCCACCATACTGGACGGCTTTGAGCCAGCATGGCGACGAAGTGGGTGGTGATGATGCATGTCACAGGGTTATGAGCAGCGAGGAGTTCGAGGAATCGACTTTCCAGCAGGGCAGGCCAGTAGAATAGAAGCGAGTACTCATCACGGTCTGCAGGTAGATGCCGGAAACGGAGCCATGTGGTGTGAAGCTCGTCAATGGCAACTGTACAAGCCACCTTGTCCTGGCTGTCTAGTAACAATTCGGTAAGCTCCTTCAAGCGCATGATTTCCTGGGGGTTATCCTGGCTCGCCAAATTATCCAGACCCTTGAGAAGGTCATCTGAAGGCGTGTCAGTCATGTAAGCAACAAACGCGCTGTCTTTGATTTGATGCCAATGGGGCATGACGACAATCTTGATGCCTTGCAGCAGCATGAAGCAGTGATGAAGTGCCGCAATAGGGTCTTCGGGCTGCTGGAGTTGTGCCGAGCCGAAGTTGTACGTGAAGAGCACCGACGACAACATGAACATGGGCAAGGCTAGTTTTACGTCTGGAATTTCGAGATTTTTCCTGTACGTGTCCAATGCTCGGCTGATATGGGAGTCTGCCTGGAGCAACAAGACCTGTCGATCGTTGGGTGGCAGCAGGAATGCTTGGTGGACGGCAGATAGGGCTAGGAAACCACGTAGGAGGAAGGGGAATTCGAAGCCCAGTTCCACGAACTCGGTCTGCCAAGCACTGCTCCGTAGGGAAGGGTTAGGATGCAGCGATTTGGCACATGACTTGATCCAGTGGTGAAGTAGTTGGAGGTCGGCAAGGGGCAGATCAGAACCGGCGTGGCTATGAGATACATCTGGGCTCTCGGGAAGTCCGACATCCCCGTACGATGAGCTGACGCCAGGGCTGTGCTGGGGAGACGAGGTGTAGCTCTCTGGTATGGTTGGGAATGTACAATGAATGTCCAAGCGAACGCAGTTTGCGCAGCGTGGTCGGGCTTCGTTGCACTACGACAGAGGGTAAGCAAAAGGGAGTCATAGTAATGCGTGGTAGACAGTGCAGTTTGGCCATGTCATGAGCAGACACGAGGATTTGCGTCGGGCATCGTGTCTGGGGATTGGCAAAGTTTTGGGCAAGATACGCTGATTGGCCGGGCAGGGCTGGGGCAGGTGTTGGGCTTCACACGTACTTTTGTGTGGCGTTGCTTGCACTGGAAGCATCCCCTTCGGGACTTTGTGTGCGTCTTGCGCTTTGCGACGCGTTTCTCTTTCTCCTTCTCTGTCATGGTCGTGGTGGAGGTTAGGGTGAGGGCGGCTGCTTCTTGGTAAAGGGCCATGCTCGCTCTCGGAGACCGGTGGGAGTGAGGCGATTATGTAAGCCCTCAGCCACGTGGTTGGATGGGAGAAGGTGTGGGTGGCTTTTGCTGCGCCACCGTCCCATGTTGCATGTTTGCTTTGCATTTCGTCTTGTTCCCATTCCACGCCGAAAAACCACCCAGTAAGTATGACCACTTGGGACTTGGCAGTCGGCAGTATGCCCCGGATTTTGTCCTGCTTGTCAGCCCACAGCCACCTGATTCCGATTTGTCAAGTCAGCCGGTGGACCGGCGTGCCGACATTGCTTCATCAAACGTTATCTGTCTGCTTGCTCCCCCGAATGCACCCTGTGTTGGTCCGCCCGGAGTCCCTGTCTGCGATTGTTACCAGGGACTCTGACCGGAAAACCAACCGTCACCATGCGCCGTTCAAAGAAGACGTCCTGGTGAGGATGGCATGGTGTTTGATGTTGTACCAGTAGTATCGTAACAATGTCAGCCTATACGACCGTCCGTGGCTTTGCCTGTGGCGGCATTGTGCCAATCGCATGGCCCAAGCACATGTCCGTATGGCAGTTGCACAGAGAGAGAGAGAGAGGGCCTGATAGCGATGATGTAGTGCTAGCATGCATGTATGAATGCACACGTACTTGTACTAAGATGGGCTTTTGTGTACTTGGCCGCATACTACACAGTAGGTAGCATGTATGTGTGTAGTGTACTATGTACTCTAGTAGTATGAATAAGTACAGTACATGTAGCGGCAGACAGGGTTCTGGGCAGGCACCGCCCGCCTAGCGTGCCGGAGCAGCCCAGGGTGACGTACCACCTTGCCGTCGCGTGCAGCGTGTGCCCGCCTGCATCCCACGGTTGCGAGTCTCGCCATGTGCCAAGCTGACTTTCTTTTCGCATACACTCCTCTCTCGCCCTAGCTATGGTACGTCTGGCATGCATCCAACCGTGCACCCACTGCAACTGCTTGCAACAAAGACAACTAACTGTCCTGCCTAGGCGTCGCTCCTGCGACAGCTCGTCGCCGGCCCTCGCGCCAGGCATCCCGAGGCCGGCCTCGACCTGTGCTATGTAACCGATAACAGTATACTCACCACAAGACCACAACCCTCACTCTTCATGCGCTGACCTCTTCTTGCAGTCATCGCCACTTCGGGCCCCAGTGGCACATATCCCCAGCGCGCCTATCGCAACCCGCTCGACTCCCTCGTCAAGTTTCTCGACTCCAAGCATGGCGACGACTGGGCCATATGGGAGTTCCGTGCAGAGGGGACAGGCTATCCAGACTCAGAGGTATACAATCGTGTGTACCACTATCCCTTCCCAGACCACCACCCTCCACCTTTCGCCCTCATACCCAACATCATGGCAAGCATGCGCAATTGGCTGCATGAGAAGAAAGGCCGTGTTGTTGTCGTCCACTGCAAAGCTGGCAAGGGGCGATCCGGCACAGCAAGTTGCAGTTATCTCATCAGCGAAGAAGGGTGGCCAATGCAAAAGGCGCTCGACCGCTTCACCGAGAGGCGCATGCGCCCCAACATGGGCAAGGGTGTCAGCATACCCAGCCAACTGCGCTGGATAGGCTACGTCGACCGCTGGACCAAGCACGGCAAGATCTACGTCGAGCGCCAGGTGGAGGTTCTCGAAGTGCACTGCTGGGGACTCAGGGACGGAGTCAAGATCCAGATAGAGGGCTTCGTCGAGGACGGCAAACTCATCAAGAATTTTCATACCTTCACCCGAGATGAGCGCGAGATTGTGCGCGGCGAAGTCAAGACCACGGGCATGGCACAGGCCGTCCAAGAGGTCATGTATAAGAACGGCTTCGGCCCTTCAAAGACAAACGAAGGATCCAAGAACAGCAGCACATTGTCTTTAGAACAGCAAACCAACACTGATGGCACTGCCGCTGAGCGAAAGACATCAAGCGAGAGTCTCCCCCTAGGCACAGGCGACGTCGTCTTTCGTCCTTCGAAGCGTGTAGTCCTTCCCACCAACGATATCAACATCGATGTCGAGCGCCGCAACAAGGCCGCCTTTGACCTCACCATGGTCACGGCTGTCGCTCACGTTTGGTTCAACACGTACTTTGAGGGCAATGGCCCGGAGCAGAAGGGTAACGCAGACGAATCCGGCATGTTCGAGATTTCATGGGATGCCATGGACGGCATAAAAGGCTCGTCTCGGAAAGGTACCCAGGCTTTTGAACGGATAGCCGTGGTATGGCGTGCGCTGTCCGCCGATGAAGGCCGACCTGGTGTATTGATCACAGAACCAAAAGAAGGAGAGCCTGTGCGACAGGTGCAACCTGCGGATTGGAGAGGCACGCACGGCGTGGAGCCGTCCGAAGGCAAAGACCTTGGTGTCCGCAGAGCAAGTCCGACCAACACTCAATCCGACATTAGCCGCGCAAACAGCGTCAGAAGCGAAAACAAAAAGAACACGACCGTTGTCAGCGCTCCTGGTCGCAGAGACAGCGAAGACAGCGATACCAAGGATGTGCGCTCTCACGGTCCCAATGGCGAGAGTGTTCTGCCAGAGCCCAGCGACTCCACGGTATCCGCCAAAGCAGCAGAGAGCGGGCCAGCGACAGCATCTACAGATGCCACACTGCCGAGCCAAATTCAAAGTAGCAGCGGCAACACCACAGCGAGCAAGTCGGAGCCTCTAGACCAAGGCAGTGGGTCGCATCACACGGGTCTTGTTGACGAGGTGGCAAAGGACATCAAGCACCACATTTCTGGCGCAGTCTCGACTGGCGAGCTGCCCGATGGCAAGCCCGAGAGCGAGATGAAGGATGCGAAAGAGCATGGCTTAGGGCACTTGGCCTTTGGAAAGAAGAAGACGAGTTCGTGAGCACCAGAACCCATTGCGCCAACGTTACCAAGGGTGTGTATGTGTGCATGGCTCTTGCAAAAAGCTGTGTGCTCGGCTTGGGGCATTGCGGGGCGTTAAGGGAGGGAGGGAGGGGTTCAACTTGCATGAGGGCTTTCTAGGAGGGGAGGGATTCGTGTGATTGGCGTCTGGTCTAGGTATCACAGCCTTTGTTACCAAGCATGTCCTGTACACGTTGCATGGGTGCTCTGACATCCATGTAGCGCTGGAAGGGAGACCATGTGCGTGTGTTTACCGAAGCTTCACTATATCGCTGTTTGGTTTGTGGCGTAGACTATAGCCTTGCTGTTTCAAATACATCCAACTACTGTTGTATTGTCAATCGGTGGTGTGACTCCTGCCTTGTTCGCCCCCCTGAGCATTTGTTGTCGTTGTAGCTTCATTTCCTTGCTCAAGCACTGGAAGGTTGGTAAACGGTAGACAATATGCATGCTTGGTGGCGAGTTGTTGAAGTGAGGCGAATGCTGTGCGTTCATCGCTAAAGCATCTCGACATGTCGTTTGTTGCAGCTAGCGCATGAAATCTAGATTTTTTCTTCTTCTTCTCCCCTAGTAAAATAACGTAGTAGAGGGGCCGTCTGGCCACTGATGATAGCACACGAAGATGAAGGAGTGCACCGCAGGAGCATGCATGGGAAACCACTACATAAAAACCTGAATGTGGAGTATTTGCCACCACAGGACATGTGCACGCGAGCGGAACGTGGCGCCTGTCCGGGACGACAATCACAAGAGGATATTAAGACGGCTACTCTATCAGGTTCATGGCGAGGAGAATAGGTTGCGTCCGGTGAAGCAAAGGAAGGGCCGTGAGACAAGGCAGCCAATACCCCGCAGAAACGTTTACTTGCGTTTCATAAGCCCTCAGCAATGGGTTAAACTCGGGGTTAGCGGTTGCCTCAACATGTTCAGCCCGTTGCTACTGTAAGTTGCGGAGCCAAGAGGATTCGCTGAAGTGGGTGTACAAGGAATGCAGCAAAATACTTGGTTTTGTCTCAATGAGGACTGGGCATCATCTAGTTGCAGGGGTGTCAAGAGTCTGGTCAAGCAGCACTTGCGGCTCTGTGTGGGGATAAAAAGGTGGTTGCGATGAACAGTGCTGCTGCTCAATTGTCTTTGGTAGAACTATCTCAGTCCAAACACATTTTTCGTCCTAGTTTGATCTGAACGCCCGATGAGTTGTTAAGAAAGCGTGCATTGGATCGAGCCTTTTGATCAGTGTTTGCAGCTCATGAACAGTCTAGACAGTTCTGGCACGTTGGCGGCTGATTGCACCTTGGCTTGTCGAGCAAACAACGAATTATCGGATACATCTTCATCACTTCCGGTCGTTATTTTTACTCCTTCTATGGTCTCTGAACCCGAAGCCATGGCACTACGCGAGCAAGAGATGGAGGCTTTGCAGGAGAGCGTGGCGACTCAGACGTGCGACACACCACCGCAGGATGTCGAAAAGCATACGTTAGATGTTGGACCAACGACAGAAGACACAAAGGCGGAACGTGGGGTCGGAAAGAAGACACCTCGTAAGGGCAGGCTGTTGCACAAGTCCAACCGTCAAGTGGACGACAGCTCCGCATCCGAGACTAGCGACAACGAGAGCTCAAGCGATTCTGACCAAAGTAGTGAAGATGAGAAACTCAAGGAGAAAAAAAGGCTGAAGAAGATTAGAGCGGCGATTGCACAAGCAGAAGTCAGAAAGAGGAAGAAGCAGAAGCAAAAGGAGAAGCTGAAGGAGAGAATGAGGAGCAAGAAACACAAGAGCAAAAAGCACGAATCAACCGACGAAGATGAGAGCTCGGTCGACTCTTCTGAATCCGAATCGGATTCGGATTCAGAGGACGCCGTGCCAGCCACCAAAAGCCAACGCAGAGCCTGACGAACCAAAGTCGAGCGTAAGAAGAGCAAGCGTGTGCAAAGATCGAGCGACTCCGACTCCGACTCGGAAGATCTATCAGCAGAGTATAGCAGTGACCTGGGCACTGAGGACCAGAGTGCCAAACGGAAAAAGGCAAGGGCAAAGGCAAAGCGGAGCAGTAGGAAGACAAAAAAGAAGCTTGACAAATATTCGTCGTCTTCGGAATCACTCTCTAGCGACGATGAGGCCGTTCCAGTGCCCGGCTCTCCGCCAGACGTTCATGTGGTAGAAGATGACCTCGAAGCGCAAGTGGCGACGATCAGTGGCCTTTTGCATCGCCTCAAGGCCAAGCAAGCCTGTGTAGACGCGGCGGCTGTGTCGATTCCCAAAGTGGAGAAAATAGTGGGCAAAAAGGGGCTAGAGTTCAAGCGGGTGGACCAGGTGTTTGACATGCAGATCCACGACTGGAAGCTTGTCGAAAGCAGCCGTGATCAGAAGGGTGAGTTTGACTGCGTATTCACGGTGCGGCGGCGTCTCGACTGGCAAGGCAAGTATATTGAAACTCGAGTGGATATCAAATCGAAGACTCTGCGGAACACGCTTCAAGAAGTGTTGAAGGACTGCAAAAGCATTAGTCTTGTCGAGGATACGCCCCAACTGGATCCCCGCACACTGTTCCACTATTACGATGAGATGAAGACGCATGTCAAGAAGACGCTGAAACGGCAGCTTGGAAAAGCCAAGAGGCCGAAAGAGCGCAAGCGTCTTAAGCAGCAGGTTGTGCAGTGCAAGTTGCTGCTCAGCTATGTGGACGAGGACTTTGGCGCTACTCGTAAAGCTCTGAAGCCCATGGTCAAAGCAGGCACTATTACGTACGATCTGGTATGGGCGCTCTTCAAGCCCAACACCATTGCCTTTACACCTACGTACAACAACAAGGACGATGCGCGGTGCTTTAGGGTGGGAACAGCATACGAGGCAGAAAACTGGTTGACGGGCGTCAAGTCGTGGCGTGTTGATGGCAAGTACCTCGAATATGACGGCAAATCGTTTGGTCTTGGGGAACACGAAGTATCGATCCCGGCGTTCAAGGGGCACAAGAAGATTACCAGTCTTGCTGTATATCCACTCAAGTACCACAAGGATGCCAAGGTATGTTCGATCGTCAGCTTGGGACTGGAATGAATGAATGAATGCTAACAAAGGCGCGTAGGGGATCAAGAAGCAGCTGATCGAGCGGGGCAAGAAGTTTGTCGCGCTCCAGGGCATGAACTACCGGGTCCAAAAGGGGATTGCGTATATGAAGCACAAGAATAGCATCGTGCGCTTCATTGTTAATGGTCGGGTCATGGTTGATCCTGCCATGTTCCGCCGCATGAACCCAAACTACCCGCTCTCATACCTCCGGCCAGATGAGCTAGCTGATAATGAGGATGAGGATGACGACGATGACGAAGAGTGCTGCTGCGACTCCAGTGGAGATGAGGATGACGAAGAAAAGGAAAAAATGCGCATCGTCATGTGGAAGGACAAGAGGGGTAGGAAACACCCTATCCGAGTGTCACAGAGCGTCGTGGACAAGGAAATGGGTACCGGTACTGAACAGCTGCTTGGCAGAGATGAGGATGCAACGGAAGAGCAACGTCAAGTCCTGACTGAAGAGGAACTCATCATCGCATCACCGGTCGTGCTGGGCTTTGCCTTTTCCGAGAAGCTCTGGCTCGAATTTTCTCTATCGGGAATTGAGGAGATCAAGTGGAATGAGGAAGCATTTTCCAGTCTGGTGCTGCCGAGCCAGATCAAGCAGAATCTCAAGGGCCTGGTATCTTCGCATCGGTTCCACGCAGCCAAGACAATTGACGATGTGATCCAGGGCAAGGGCAAGGGTCTCAACGTGGTGCTGCATGGCCCGCCTGGGGTGGGTAAGACACTGACTGGGGAATCAATTGCCGAGTATCTGCAGTGTCCGCTGTACGCAGTGTCTGCAGGGGAGCTGGGGACCAACAGCCGGGCGTTGGAAGCGGACCTGAACCGCATCATGGAGATTACGCATTCATGGGGCGCCATCCTGCTGCTGGACGAGGCGGACGTGTTTCTCGAGGCGCGGCAGCCAAACGACCTGCATCGTAACTCGCTGGTGTCGGTGTTCCTGCGGCTGACCGAGTACTACCAGGGCATCTTGTTCCTGACGACGAACCGGGTCGAGACTTTTGACGAGGCGTTCCAGTCGAGGATCCACATGGGGATTCGGTATGAAGAGCTGACTGCACGGGCCAGGAGGGAGATCTGGCAGCAGCACGTGGGCAGGGTGGAGAGGATGAAGGGGAGCCAGGGAATGAAGGCGTTCACAGAAGCCGACTTTGACATGCTAAGCCAGAGGGTGCTGAATGGGCGACAGGTAGGTGGAGTGAGGTGTGAGCTGGTGGAAGATGTGACAAGTGCTAATTGTTTTTTTTGTGCAGATCAAGAACACAGTCAAGACATCGCAGGCGATTGCGGTGGCTGAGCAGAGTGCGTTTAGCATGGAGCACGTCAAGCGGGTGTTGGAGGCTGGGGAGGCATTTGACGACGATATGCGAGGGGGAAAGGGGTACCGGGATGCGATGCGGCAGTACACGTGAGGTGGTGGTGGTGGTGATGATGATGGTGATGATGATGATGATGGTGATGATGATGATGGTGATGATGGTGATGGTGATGATGATGATGGTGATGATGATGACGACGGCGATGATGTCTGTGAGTATGTGGTCTGTACATAGTAATGGTAGTGAGTAGCAGCAGGAGTGGTAGTAGTGGTATGCAGTCGGATGCATGTTCTGGCCCGCCAAGCGAGTGGCTGGCCCCGAGTCTCCACCAACACACGAGGCGTGCCAGCCGTTGTGTCATGGCCGCTGGCATATCTGGGGGGGAGGCCAAGGGCGAAAACACACTCGTGGGAACAACAACACCCGCCAGCCCTATCTTATTCCCGTGCGCCTCGTCGCCCACTCAGACACGACTCCGACATCCACACCTGCGGCCACGCCGTCCGTGCCGTACAATGAAGCGCGACGACGACCACGACGGCGGCAGCAGCATCAGCATCAGCATCACTAACACCGACACCACCACCAACACCAACAGCGACGGCACATCGCAGCCATCCTCCACCAGCCCTGCGGCTTCGTCCGCCACCCACGGCCATGCGCCGGCCAAGAAAAAGCAGAAGCGCAATAAGCCCACGCTCAGCTGTGAAGAGTGCGTCGAGCGCAAGACAAAGGTGAGCGAGCAACCACCACGGCCGTCTCTTCGGCGCAATTCGCCCCCCTCCCCCACGAACGGTGCAAACACCACCTCCTCCACCAACTCCACATTTCCTCATTCCCGCTTCCATGCACTCCCTCCCTCACTCACCACTCACCACTCACCACTCACCCATTCGACGGCTGATGGTCTTCGCAGTGCGACCGCGCCAGACCCCATTGCTTGGCCTGCATCAAACGCCAGTCGCCCTGCCGCTACTCAGACATCGCCAACTTGATTGCTTCTTCTGCCGACAAGTATGTATGTGCCCGTCAACTTGCCCATCCTACGCCTGCTAAGCATCTGCGCAGAGTTGGCGCCGCGCAACATGCCACGCCTCGCTCCAGGAAGACGGCGGCCAAACATCCACTGCGACTTGGCAAGGACCCGCATCCCCATGCCAAGTCTATCCAGGTCCCCCCAACGCCCCTCCGGACCCAGTATCGCAGTGTGTCCTTGTCGTCAACAGGCTCGTCGCCTTTTTTGCTTTCAAACATCCCCTACTCTAACCACACGCCTGCCCCCTTCTTTGGCCTCGGCTCGGAGCATCCCTTTGCCAACTACTGGACCAGCCGTGGCGGCCTGGCAGAGGTAGTCGGCGTCTTGCCCGCAAAGGAGCAGGCCGACATCCTCGTCGACAAGTACTTTGATGCCGTCGACCCCGTCTATCCCATGGTCCACCGCAGGAACTTCTATGCCGACTACGAACGCTTCTGGTCCCTGCCCCTCGACGACAAGCATGCCGCCGATCCCGTCCTTGTCGCCCTCCACTTTGTCGTCTATGCCATGGGCACTCAGTTCATCCACACGACTGACAACCGCGAACGTGCTCAGATTGCAGAGTTCTACATTTCAGCAGCTCAGCAGGCCCTACGCATATCATCGTATCTCAGTCGCGCCTCAGTCAGGACGTTACAGGCCATGGTCCTGATAGGCTACTTCCTGATGAACGACAACCATGCTTCAGATGCATGGGCTTTTGGCGGTGTCCTGGTACGACAAGCCTATGCCATGGGCCTCCACCGTGACCCGGACATCATTGCCCCTCGTTGCTCTCGAAGCGACAAGCAACAGCGTCGCAAGCTATGGCAGGCCATATTCTTCCAAGACACCTTCCTCACCGTCCTCCTCAAACTCCCACCAACCACAGTCTTTTCAGATATACAGCCTCAGTCGTTGAGCGATGATCTGGACGACTATATCCCAAATGCCTCGTCAGCCAACGGTGCCACCGACGCCGTCATCAATCCCATGAGTATCAGCAACATTGCTTCCAACTTGGACCTCTATCCCCCCTATGAGCTCTCAGACAGACGCTACATCCGATCCATGTGGCATATGGCCATTCTAGTTTCGCGCACCGTCTGCATTCCACGCTCACTAGCAACCCCCCTGACCACGTCCGTTGCCCAAAAGACGGAGCTGGTCAATGAATACTTTGCCCTACACAGCACGTTTCCCATCGAGCTCACAGCATCCGACGATGCCACAATACGAGCCATGGCCGAACAAAACCCAAGAGGTCTGAGGCAAAATCTATTTTTCCGGAGCAACTTTTGGCACTGTGTCATGGCTATCCAAGCGGACGAGAACCCCGCAGAGGGTATATCGTGTGAGGTCAAGGGTGCCCTTGACGCTGCCAGAATGGCTTTGCAGTCCTTCTTCCACTTTTGGGAATACCTTAGAATCGACGCAAGTGTTTGGTGGGTTTTCCAGCACCGCGCTTTTGAGGAAGCGGTACGTATTGCACCCATTACCAACTTTCCGCTGCTCCACTTTGTTGCTGACTTTTGACGTTAAGCTTCTCATGGCTCGTATTCTGGGTCAGCAAGCCCAGCCGCTTTCGCCAACCCAATCAGGCTTGCCTCCTTCGTCAGATCCCCTGCTGAAAGATGCCAAGGCTGATGCGCGAAAATGTCTTGAAATATTAGACTTGGTCGGCATTGCCCCTGAAATGCAAAAGACGCGTACCGAAGTACTCCGAACGGCTTTTGCCGATATTCTCTGGTAATGGTTGATTTACTCTTTCTTGAATATTGGGTCATTTTGGGTTTGACAGCAACACGAACTACACATGTAACACTAGGCAAGCGTGGAGTTTATTTCTACTATATACGAATAATAATCTACCGAGGACAAGATACAAACTACATTCACACCGATTCTGGCTTGTTCTGGCTACTAGGGTACTTGGACACAAACATGTGGCCTGGCGCATATGCTCCCCCGCGTTTTCTCCCGAGGTTCCGAGTACTACTTACCACCAGTCTTCTTGGCAATCTATGTGGACCGGGGCTTTTCTCAGCCTTGTACCTGGACACTCGTTGCATGGGCATAGCGTGTCGAGCCAGAGTACTGGATTTTCGGTCTAGGCATGGAATGCTTGACAAGAATTTGCAGCAATCTCAATGCGTCAAATTGGGTCAACGACATGAAGTCAATCCGAATGCAGACAGTGGTTGATGAAGACGATCAGGCCATAGCTTTTTCTTCTATCAAGCATACCCACTTTCCGCTCTTTCCGACTCTTTTTTTCTATCTCCTTTCTCCATAATCATGCACCGACCAACTGCGCTTTAGTTGCGCTAACGAGCTCTCCTCTCCACACAACCTACGTACGCACCTGCTCAGCTCCAGACCAATATCCGCCACTCGGGCACTTGCGGCATTACGCGCACCCCAGACACTGGGCCACCTTGGATACATGAAAGTTCGAGACGAGATGCTCAATTCGTGTCTATACATCCACAGGTTCGAGTCAAACGCCGTCTCGTCCTGTCGAGACGACCCACATGGCGCCCACCCGCATGCCATACCTTTCTGCGGGTGATGGTGCCTTGACGTAGCACAACGACAATTATTCAACTGCTGACTCAGACCAGACGCGAACGCTGGCTTGACTAATGTCGCCAGTCTTGTCCCTGTACTAGCTACAATCTGCAATGAAGCGGACAAGTCCTATGCGTACTCGTAAATGTTACGGCAGTCGGGAGCCGATCAGGCAACAGTAAGCGAGCCTATCGCCTCAACTTTACCCATCCTCAGCCATTAACCACAAACATTGTCGCCGCGTCCTTGGATACGCTTGTCCCCCGGAAACAAAAGAAAGGGGAAGCACAAATACTTCTCATATCGTATCCTAGGCCAAGAGGAGGAATGAGACTGTGTGTAAGAGGCTTGCAGTGGCTCAAAAGGGGGGGGGAGGGGGGAGGTTTGAGAATGACAATGGTGGATGTTCGACCCACGGATTAAGATTATACAAGGCCTCCAACTAAAAACGTTCGTGTACATGGGCTTTTGGTGCTTTTCCAGACTCTTTGCTCTCGACAGTCGATTGGCTGGTGCCCCCAGGACTGCCTCGCCGATTCTGTTTCTGCCCCTGCTTCCGACTTCTATCCATTGAAACCTGCGCACCTTGCCCATCCAAAACGGTGGATGTAATGTATCCCGGTAGCCCTTGTTGCTGCTGCCATGCTTCTGACGGCATGCTCGAGCTAAGGAATCTTTCCTCGTCCGACTCTTTGCTTCCCCGCCGTGCCCGCGAAGTGGTAATGGTGATGGACTTTTGAATCGAAGGCTTGATCACGCTAAGTTGATGGCCGGACTGCTCTTGTCCTGATTTGAGTGAAGGCTTGCTCCACGGCATGGCTGAAGCTGATCGGGTAATTTCAAACGCCTGCTTCAATAGTGGTCGGAGCGTCGCAATTGATCCAGCTGATATGCCAAGGCCTACTTCGACAGTGCTCCAAATCGCAAAGTCAGTTGTCCGGAAGAGGAAGTCACCTTTGTATCCCTTGATTGTTGTTGTGTACGGCAAGCGAATGATGGTCGCTGTAGAACCACTGTTTTTGCATGTCAGGCGGCTATCGAAGGGAGGGGATGTGACCGAAATGCTACTTACATGGCCGCCAGGGCAATGACCGAGGCTACAACCACCTTCATGCGCTTCTTCATGTGCAGGCCCTGAACGATAAGTACGGGAAGAATGGCAAAGACCCAGTCGGCAAAGGCGTTGAGTCCAGAGACCACAAAAGTGAAGTTCATGACCAGTACCGGAGAGAGGCAGGAGCCGACGGCGTTCGGATTGAGATTCCACCAATATGAGATGGGCTTGCACTGGAAGATGACAACGGACGTGTATGCAATTCCCACGAGTCCAGACACGACCATGATGAGACGGATGATCCAGATGTGAAGCGGCACAATGGTGATGCGTAGCAAGAAGAAGCCGACGGAGATTTTGAGCATACATGTCGACAACGTGTAGAAGATTTCGCAGAAGAACCAAAAGTGAAGAGCCGTCTGAGCGCTCTCGTCGGTAAGGTGTATGCGGCGCACGCCAGATCCGTTGATGGCGCCACCAATCTGTGATATCAAGTATCCTGTGAAGAAGAGCAGCGTGACGACCATTGTATAGTCGTCAATTCCAAAGCCCTTGACCATGTGGATGCTACAGTCAAGAAAGTCAGTTACACGTCGGGTGGACTCAAGTGATTAGGCGATTTCTTACCGTACAAAGCACCGGAGACCGACAGTAAGCCATGACAGGATCAAGAAGGTAATGCCTATGGCCAAAATCTGTCCACTTCGATCCTTCATCTTGAGATGATGGGGTATGAGGGTATCAATTAGGAAGCAATGATATCTGGGGAAGGAAAAAGCAAACAGTCAAACAGAAACACCGACGAGTTGGGAGCACATTGTATGCAGTGGATATGTCCTCCTCTCCGGCGATCTTGCCTCACAAAGATCCCGACATCTGGGCCTAACCCGTGTCGCAGTCTGCTCTGGCCCTGGCAGCGGTAGTTGAGACAGGGCCAGCGATGAAGCCAAGATCTCCGTGGGGCAATCTTCTGCTTCCATACATAAGACCCTCCAACCGGAAGATCGGTAACGTGCAAAGTGGAGCATTTCAACAGGCTTTCTGTAGCCGGAACAAGTCAGCGAAGGGGGAAAAATCTCGGACCAAGCCAGTCAATGTAGTAGTTCATTTCATGAGGGGCTCCACTCGCTCGAAAAAGATGAAGTGGATAGGGCTAAACAGTAACATGCTCGTGCGCCCTTTTTTAGCCCTGGACGCGGCAAAGAACCCGACCAGTTGGCGACGGCCGGGTTTAGGGCGGACGCTGGGTCTGAAAAGAGAAGGCAAGGATTTGGCGTGAACCTTGGTGGTTGCCACTCCAGTCAAAGGGGCAGGCGATCTCAGCGGGAAGAAGATGGATGCTGTCTCTCTCCTATCTCGCGAAGGAACGAGAAGCCGGGACTGTGTCCAAATGCCGTGCCTTGGTCGGCTCCGTTGTTGCCGCTTCATGAGCCACTTCGCGGTCTGACAGTCGCAATGTCATCACGCCCATGCTCGACCTGTCGTCCAAAAGCGCAGCCTCTCCCGTGCCGAGCGTCTCTGTTCTTGGGCAGATTCGTCATTTCAACAGTGTGGGAGCGTGTGCGTGCTTGCGCTCTCATGCTCATGCTGACTAGCAGGTCCTCCTTCCGAGGTGGCGCAGGACACAGCCATTAGGAGAAAATGACCTCCCCCGCACCGTCCCGCGGGACGGCGTTCGGCGCCATGCAACCTTGACAGGCCGCTCGTTGGGTAAAGTAGTCTGCTAACTGGCGTCGAATGCGCATATTACATCTGCTGGCGCTGGTGGCCATGCGGCGCGGACTACACCCTCAAGTGGGCCTCGAGGGGGCAGCTGTTGAGCGTTTCTTGCGTCTACTGCACGGGAACCACGCTATCCATGTTCCGCTCCCCTCCACCAGCCCTACTGTCATTGAGCATGCCTTTGCCCTCCCCCCCTCCCCTCCTCTGCCCCAGCCAGAAGGCGGCACAGCAATTGGCGAAATCAGCCCGCAGCGCATGCAGGCACCTCCTTGCTGAGGCAACTAGAGGTTCAGTAGGGCTCTCCTTGTGCCGCACGTTTTGCTGCCAATACTTGCCATGGGTGCATGTGAACACGGAGGATACACTATGTCCTTAGTACATATACACCTGTACATGTATACAAACACCGGTAACTCAAATCATGGCAAACTTCCCAATCACGATTCGACTCTGTTCCCCGGCAAACATCCATGGCGCAATCTTTCTGGAATCCCAAGGTAGATCCCTCGTATCTACAGTTCGAACTTAGTTGTATACAACATATGTTCGTTCAGGGGCGTATTTACCAAACCTGTCTTGAGCCCCCACGCGCGAACGGGAACGGGAACGGAAACCCGACAAGACTACAAGTACTTAGCCCGGCTCTACTGCGGCGAGACCACATCCGTCGAGGTTTCACCATATCCAGCAGGTCCACATGTCTCGATTCCTCGACGCGGAGACATGCCCAGAAAAAGTACCAACGGTCGGACCCTAGCATGATATGACGCGTAGCTATTTTGTGCCGCCTCCCGCTCTGTTTCATGCCAACTGCCAGCGAAAAAAAAAAAGCTCACTCGTTGTGAGACTCGAGGCGATGCGAGCACCGGAAAGCTCTGCCCTCAACTTCGCCACAGCCTGGGTCGCTATCCAAGGGTCCACCAGTGCAAATTCTGGCCAAGGGGGTAGTCATGCTGACTGTCACTGCGCACAACCGTTGCGTCGATGGCAATCATATTACGCATCTTGCCGTGACTCGCCTAATTTCATCAAAGTTCCAGTCCCGACTCGTCCCGGGCTTGACTGCATCGCGATGCGATAGCTATACAATAGCTATTATTGACCCTTTATCGCAAATGGGAAGTTGTCAAGATATCTGTGCTGCACTCTCATGTCGCCGACTATGACAAGATGCATGAGCTGATCATTGTTTAATACAACAGATCGCCAACCGGACCCATACTACGGGACGCAACATGTCGCTTCATTGGTGGATTGTTCTCCCGCCTCTCCGCTGGAACATATCGCCATGAAATGGTCCCTCGTGGTGGATTATAGCATCGAATTCTGCCTTCACCGCCAATGCAACCTGACCTCAAATCCAGCCCTTGCCTCGGCATCCTAGGAACACCTGCGCAGAATGAGTGCACTTCACATTCCTCTTGCCTGAATTGGCAAACGCATTGCATGAAACATGCGGGGTGACGATGTAGGTTGAATTGCAGAAGCAAGTCTTGCATTACAGGCATTATATGCTGAGCTTCGGATCTTTGCCTCGGTTTGGGTCGAATTGGTCACCTGGAAAGGGACGCCTGAATATTCCATGCTGTCGGGTGTGATATGGATTATGAATATATGCAACCTTTGCTCCTGCATTCAGAATGAACCTGTCATGCGAACCAGTACTGAACGAGGGTCTGCAGGAGTGATGGCATGTCGCATGAACCGCTACTAACCGTCCTTCTACATGTGTAGCGTAGGTGAGTGCACATGAAGTTCAGGATCCTGTTCCGGTTGGCGATCATATTCCCAGCGCATAGACTGGACTGTTTGCCAACACTGCTAATCTGGTTGAACTCTGTTATGTTAAATAAATCGCCCAAACTTCCAGGTCGAATAGAAATTCTGAATGCTCGAGGAGAGAATAGGTGAAGTTGAAAGAAATCGAGGGGCACTACATTTATAACTACTTCCAAGAGAATACATAAGAGCAGGTCTCGGTGCGCCACAAATGCATTTTTAATGATCCTTCGAGCAGCGCAACGGCAAAATGTACGAATGGCTTATCCCATCTCAGAACAAGCGCAATCAAAGCCCGAGAAAATATCCGGCCTGGATGCACCAGTGCGGGGCCCCGCAATCAAAATTCATCTATTCAGACACTGCTAAGGCTATGAAATAGGAGAATAGGCTTTCCATACAAAGCTCATCTCTTGGCCGCCTTTCTAGTTTTCAACATGTCTACAGCGGTCTGAAACGGCGCACGGTGTGAAGATGACGCTCGTAAACTCGCTCGGCCAATAAACATCACGCCTGGTTGCACCGAGAAACCTCACCATCAAGGTTTCGGTGGTATCGCGGGTTCATATTCACATTTAACCACGAAATGCCGGGAAGCGTCTCCGCTGGACAAGACCGTGCTCTCACGAGGCGGTATAAGTATGGTGTTGATTCAATCGAAACAATTCCCCAATCGCTTCTTTTCTCGAGCCAGCGCAGTCACTCCTTCTTGAAACGCCTCAACATGTCATTTTCTTCAGTCGTTGCAGCAACCCTGTTGGGCTTGGCCACTGCCCAGATATCGGGGACTATCCCAGAAGTACACCCAAAGTTGACGACGTGGAAATGCACAAAGGCTGGTGGATGCAAGGCGCTAGACACATCCATTGTTGTCGACTCACTACGCCATAACATCCATCTCAAAAACGACACGAGTGTGAGCTGCGGTGGTGAATACACTGACCTCAATACGGCGCTTTGCCCAGACAAGAAGACTTGCGCCCAGAAATGCGTAATTGATGGCATCGAGGATTACTCTACACAAGCAATTTTCACGGACAACGACAAGCTTCGCCTAGACATGTTTAATCCCAAGGGCGAATATATGAGCCCTAGGGTGTATTTGCTGGCCGAGGATCAGCAAAACTACGAGATGCTACAATTGACGGGCAATGAGCTATCCTTTGATGTCGACATGTCGAAGCTACCCTGTGGCATGAACAGTGCTCTGTACCTCAGCGAGATGGAGGCTGATGGAGGCCGGTCCGAATACAATACCGCAGGTGCGCCCAAGGGCACCGGGTACTGCGACGCCCAGTGTTTTGTCAAACCATTTTTGAACGGCGAGGTAAGTTCACTTGGTTACTGGCGTTGAATAAATAACTGACTGTACACAGGCCAACGATAATGGCGAGGGCGCTTGCTGCAACGAAATGGATATCTGGGAGGCCAACAGCTATGCCAACCAGATTGCTCCCCATACCTGCGCCAAGCCAGGTATCTTTGCATGCACGGGCAATGACTGCGGCAGTGCTGGACTCTGCGACAAGGCCGGATGCGGTGACAACCCATACAAGCACCGCAACGACAAGGAATACTACGGACCGGGTCTCAAAGTCGATACCAACCGGCCATTCACCGTTGTCACCCAATTCCCCGCCAAGGACGGCGTGCTCCAGGCCATTGTCCGCAAGTATGTCCAAGACGGCGTGGTCATTGAAAATGCCATGCGCAACCTCACCGCCGAAGAAGCAGTCATGGACCAGGCGTGGTGCGATAAGCAGGGGAAAACCTCCGCCTACAACAGGCTTGGCGGCCACAAGACCATGGGTGAGGCTCTGGAACGCGGTATGGTTCTCGCACTGAGCATCTGGTGGGATAAGAGCGGTGGTATGCAGTGGCTTGACAGCGGAGACAGCGGTCCTTGCAATGCCACCGAGGGCTTCCCAGATGTTATCCAGTCCAAGGTCAAGAATCCAACTGTCACCTTTAGCCAGGTCAAGTGGGGTGAGATTGACTCTACGTATGGAGCTTCAAACGCGACGAGCAGGTACTGGAAGGCTTAGAGCGTGGTGGCTGTGTATAAATTAGACGATTCCAGATATGTGTATATGTACATTTTCAAATATAGATGCGCAGGCATACTACCTTGAGTCACGCAGATGGCTTTGCAATGAGTGTCATCTCCGCATGTGAAACGCAGCAACCGTCGGGAAAAACCATGTCAGCAGTCCATACTCCTTATGAGTCCTCACCTCATAATAATAAAATCGTCAAACTTTCATTCCCAAAAAAAAACCGGTCACCCTCAGCGGCTGACCGACCACACACGTCGCAAGAGTAGACGCGAGTAATACGAAATGCAGCTTACAAAGCTCACCCACCTTACAAAGCCTACACCCACTTTGCCGTCCGAATGCGGAAACCACTAGTCCGCATTTCCACCACCGGTGACGCTGTTTTGACTCAAACACCACACAAGGTGCAAACTTAACCTTTTGCAGCAAAAACAAGCGTTACGCCCTTTGCTTCTACACGTGTAGAACCGCCACTAGATGACTCAACCGTGTTGTCGTGCGCGGACATTGGGGGAGAATGCCTGGGGGGGTCACATGAGTCGGATGGGTACGAAGGCGCAGTGCGGTATGGTGCGATGCTGTTGAATTGGTCATTGAGGGTTGTATTGCTAAGCTGGGGCATGGGAATGGAGAAGGGTATAAAGATTGGGGCATAGAATTTCGGTAGTTGAGGCATCAGATCAATTGGAACATCATCACTTCATACATTAGCATTATCAAAGCTACGATACGCCGCCTACTCCATTGTCAATTCCGAAAGGACATATACCACACGATTCAACCGACAATTTATAAATACCAAAACACGGAATTCATCATACTCAACATGTCGTCTACACGCTCCGCATCCACATCTGCACCAGAGAAAGATACAATGTCGATAACTTCATCGTCGACGATGAAAAGTACGAAGTCGCTTCTGAAGTCGCTGCTCCCGTCGAAGCGGGATAGCAAGGCGACAAAGACGGAGGCTGCAACGTCGAAAGTTACAGAGACACCGGCGGAAAAGGCGGAAAGGAAGTTGACAAAGGCGGAGGCGCTGCATGATTGGGCGTTGCATCGGTAGAAGGAAAGGAGTCCAGGGGGATCATAAGAGAGAGATGACGTGAGAAAGCAAGTCGCAGTTACTGGGTTACTTCTGGTGCGGATATCCTGGGATCTAAAAGGCCCCAATCGTTTTCGTTCTTTGTTTATACCTTGGGCATAACGTGTCATGCCTCTTTTCTATTTGCTGCTGCGCAGTGTGGGTTTGGTCTAAGCGCAGCCCCGGCAGATAGAGATGGTTGATTAGGGATGGTAGTGTACCATATCTTGCTATCAGGAAGGAATTGGATTAAGTGCTTAACTTTTGAAATCTTACCAGTCGTTTGATCCAGAGTCAATTGAAAGCTTGTAAGCATCTCACACATACGAATTTTATGCAAAGGCGATAGAGAATAAAGCAAATGCGCACAAAGCTGTGACGACACGGTCACTGTGCGCTTCATTTAGTTACTTTTATCTATCGTGTGTGAATCATAACATCATCTAAGCAGGGTATCATCATCCTGCCAGTGGGCAGCTCTATACCTCCTTCTTGGGGACACCGCCTGGCAACGTCTGTACCTTTTCCTGGAAAAGTTTTTCAGCACCTTGCCACACAGGGGTTGTGGCGCGGTCCTTGAGTGCCATTAAGCTAGGCAGTAGGGCATTGCTGAAGGCTTCTGACGACTCGCGGGGAAGTGCGGATGGCAGATGGTCAATGGAGATGACGGATAGTCTAGGACCGTTGCCTTCGACGGGCACCTCGACCGTGGGCTTGTCAAAGGTTGTGTTGATATCGTAGATGGGGATAGGGTTGTGGGGGTTGGTGGTGTCGCAAGAGACATCGCATACGACGCTCAGCTTGCGGTTTGGTGACTTAAGGCTCTCCTTGCTGACAAAGGGAGGAATGGGCTTGGAGAGGTATATGCAGTTGACAAAGATGTCTGACTCGACGATCTCGGGGTAGGGGCCGTCACGCTCCTTGGTCTCGGCCAGATCCCACTTCTTGACTTCTGAGCAACCAATCTTCTCGAGAAGGTCGACGGCACCCGAGCCGCAGCGACCCAGGGCACCGAGAACCAGGCTGCTGGGCTTACGGCCCGCGACCTTCTCACCGGCGGCGACGTCTTCTTTGAGCTGAGCGATCAGCTCATCCTCGTTGTTGTAGTAACCACGGCCGTCGGTGAATGCATCGAGGCCAGGGAGGGGCTCGCCATTGGGGTGGGTGAGCTGCCAGGCCCACGTCTTGATAGCAAGGGCGGCGCCAACAAAGCCAGCATGGTATCCAAAGGCAGCTACACGCCTGCCCGACTCGTCCTGCAGGAACTCAAGGTCGTAAAGAGTACCGCCACCGCGGGGGAAGCGAGCGAGGACGTTCTCCCATCCGCCTTGTTGCTTGTAGCAGTGTGCAAAGTGGACGAATGTATGCTCAAGAGGGAATGAATCCTCAGGTAGTTCCTTGAGACCAAGGATGATGTGGTCCTTGGGCGCTGTCTTGTAGGCGCCCTCTTCAATGAGTGTTGCGCCGGCCTGCTCAAACTCTTCGTCGGCGAAGATGCGGGCGTAGTTGGGGTCCTTGGGTGAACGCTCGACGAGGACAGGGTAGCCGGCATCGAGCAGCTTCTTGGCTGTGGTGGGCGTGAGACATGAGCGGTGCTCGAGTGGCTTGGCCTCTGCGCGGGCGTGGAGGGTAGGGAATGCCATTTTGGAGGGTGATGACTGTTATTGTTGTAGTAGTGGTGTTCAATTGCAAGTCGGCCGTCTTATAAAAGACAATGCGACGGACTTCGGAGTGTGGAGCAAGGAGGGCCGGACTAAAGCAGCCCACTATGACTCCATGCTCTGTTTTGCCCGGCGCCCAAATTTCGAGCTCCGAGAACGGGGGGGAAGACAAGGCCGGGTATGGGGGTGAACAGGCCAACGGGAAAAGGCGTCCCACCCGCGCCGGAAAAACCATTGCCCTTGATACTCCAACAGCTCCACGTCCATGCTCTTGCTCGTGCGGCACTTGAGACGGAAGCGCGAATTATGATTACTGCTTGGAACAGTCGCCCGCTTCGAGACGACGGACTTTAACAGAAGAGGAGGAACACCGAGAAGAAGAGAACGAGGACGGCTACGTCATCAGCAGCAACGACAATACCACCACCATCAACACCAAAGCCATCGAGAATGCCACCCAAACCAGCCACCCCAGATGACAGCAGTCGCCAGCCTGCCACAGCCTCACATTCGCGAGACTCTTCGAATGCAAGCGCCCGCCATGCTCATGCGCCTGCCACGCCCAGCCAGCTCCGACAGGCCCATGTGCCCTCGGACCCGTCCACTTCGCCAGACGAGGCCATGCACCGCCGACACTACTACGACGATGATGAAGAGCCTCTTGCCGAGGCCAGTGACACTTTGCCTCATCTCGACTTTGGCGTTGGCGGCATACAACCCACAGCAGATGCCCTGTCTGCGCACTCGATCCACGAGAATGTTGGCCCGTCGGGCGGTATCATAGAAATCGACCTCGAACCCACTGTGCGCACTCGCCTGCTGAACCACCAACAACACGACGCCGGCGCTGGAAGGCCAGCGACACATCGCAGCTATGGTAGCTTTGCGGGTAGCGTTCACTCGGAGCAGAGCTTCGGTGGCGCCTTTCCTGGCATACGCGAGACGCTCGAGAGCGACGCACCAGACGCCGCACATGCGCTGCTGGGCGACGCTATTGCCGACAGCGTCACCAACAAGGCCAGCGGCGGACAGATGAGCACCACGCGATGGCTTGCCGAACGCCATGGCATCAAGAACAAGCGCATGATGTACCTCAGGTACTACATACCCATTCTCAACTGGACGCAGCAGTACAAATGGCGCTACTTGAAGGGCGATCTTGTCGCGGCTATCACCATGGCCTCCTTCTACATTCCCATGGCTCTTTCGTATGCCTCGAATCTCGCTCATCTGCCCCCCGTACACGGTCTCTACAGCTTCGCCTTCAACCCGCTCATCTACGCCATACTGGGCACCTGTCCACAGATGGTCGTAGGTCCAGAAGCACCGGGCTCGCTCCTCGTCGGCGAAATTGTGCGTGAGAACATCAAAAAGGGCACTACAGACGACAACGACGGCAGGCGCAATGCTGAGATTGCTGGTATTGTCACGTGCATGGCCGGCGCATTCATTCTTATTGGCGGCTTCTTCAGGCTTGGCTTTTTGGATAATGTCCTGAGCAGACCCTTCTTGCGTGGCTTCATCAGCGCTATTGGTGTGGTCATCTTCATCGACCAACTCATCCCTCAGATGGGATTGGCAAGGCTTGCTGCTGACCAAGTATCTCACGGAAGCTGCTTGGACAAATTTCTATTTCTCGTCCGCAATGTTGGCAATGCTCATGGTCTTACATGTGCCGTATCTTTTACTGCGTTTGCTATTATTATGTTCTTCAGGTATGTTGTTCGACACCAGACGTCTGGTAATTCCTCCTGTCTGATTCTCCTTGCTCACAATGTTGCAGAGAGTTCAAGAAGCGACTGCAGCCACGTTACCCCAATGTCGCATATATCCCGGACCGCTTTGCAGTCGTTGTGCTTGCTACCATTGTCACCTGGAGATATCGACTTGATGAGCAAGGGCTTGCGGTCCTTGGCGAAGTAAACTCGAGTGCGAAGCTCTTCTCAGTCCACTTTCCCTTTGACACATCGCATCTGAAGTATGTATCGGACGCCATCAACACGGCCCTTATCATTGCTATGCTGGGTTTCTTTGAGTCATCTGTCGCAGCGAAATCCCTAGGCAGCGGCGAGCAGAACAAAGAAGGGGTGCAGATGCCACTCAGTGCAAACCGGGAGCTCATCGCACTGGGTACTGCCAACATCACTGGTGGCCTCTTCATGGCTCTTCCGGCTTTTGGTGGTTATGGCCGGTCCAAAGTCAATGCGTCGACTGGTGGTTTGACACCCATGAGTTCTGTTTTGCTGTCCATCATTACCATTCTGTGCACTGTATTCATGCTGCCTTACTTTTACTACTTGCCAAAGGGCGTGCTTTGCGCCATGGTTTCGGTTGTTGCATACTCACTTGTTGAGGAAGCACCGCACGACATCAAGTTCTTCTTGAAGATTCAAGGCTGGTCTGAACTGATTCTCATGGGCCTCATCTTCTTCATCACCATCATCTGGGATCTGAAGCGCGGTATCGGCGTTGGCATTGGCCTGTCCATCCTGCGCCTCATCCGCCATTCGGTGCGCCCACGGATTCAGATCCTCGGCCGCGTGCCTGGGACGACCAACCAGTTCTCCAACGCAGAGCATGCTCCGGGAGACGTTGAATTCATTGAGGGATGTCTAATTGTCAAGATTCCAGAACCCCTGACTTTTGCCAATACAGGCAACCTCAAGACGCGTCTTCGGCGCCTAGAAGACCACGGCACTGCTAGAGCGCACCCAGCCTTGCCGCGGGTTCGAGATGCGGAAAACAACAAGAACATTATTTTCGATGTACATGGCGTTACGTCGCTTGACGGAGCTGGCGCTCAGGTGCTTGCTGAGATTGTAGAGTCATATAGAAACCGCGGAGTTCGAGTGTTTTTCTGCAGAGTGCCCAGAGAGTCGAGTGCGGTTTACAAGCTCTTTGGCAAGAGCGGCATTATCGAAATGTGTGGCGGGAAAAGACACTTTGTACACAGCGTCGAGGAGGCACTTCGTATGACGGAGACGGAGCGTTTAACGGAGGAATGGGGAAGTTCCGCGGAGAGCTCCCGCGCGGTTTCCAGCCGGGCGTGACGACGAGTTTGCCACTAAGCATTGGGATCGTACGACATGAGCAAAGGCGTTTCTAGCATGGCATTGGATGACACGGCGTTTTGAGCTTACGAGCATAAAGTAGACGAGTGCGTATATGCATACATAGTACCCCATGAAAAAGGGCGTTGGGAATCAAGAAAAATTTTGCGCTTACCAGCAGGAAGGTCTGACATGCGTCTCTGCTCCGACACTGCGGAAATACTAAGTTTGGCGCCATTGTAGTAAGAGGAGAATGCGGGTCTTTTCGCACGCGGAGCTTGATCTGGCGCCTTTGGTCGACGAAGCAAGCGACAAGCTTTGCGACTGAGCTTGGCGGCGAGTGTTGGGCCCCGGTTTTTTCTCGAGGGAGCCAGGCTAAGCAAGTCTTGATAAGGCTTAGCATGTCTTAACAAGTCATGCCACGGCCACATGGCGCCTAGCGCTGTATTGAGCCTCGCAGCTCATCGGCCCTAACGGCCTCTCCGCAAACATTCACTGGACGGGAGCGGGCAATGCGGGGTTGCGGGCACGTCATGTGTCAGTGGACCGCGCACGCATGGCCTGCGCACTGCTTACCAGTCGGGCATCGCATCGGGGCAGCGAGGAATGCTCGCAACGACGTCAGGCCATGTATAAAGCGTTGCCTGACGGGCCCCCCCTGTGTGGCCTCATGAGCACACTGGTCGGCCAGTCCGTCTGATCTCATTTCCCAAGCACCTTGACTGCCATGGCAGACACCAAGTACGAAGACGCTGAGCAGCGCGAGTACGTGGAGCCCGCTCCTCCCATGACGGCTGCCCGTTATGTGGTAACGCGTATTCCAACCCTCAAGCCCGCGCACGACAAGGTCGCAAATCCCATCGCCCTTCTCCGCATGCTCAACCTGCAGCAATGGCTCTTCTTTCTTGTTGCCTTCTTTGCTTGGACTTGGGATGCCTTTGACTTCTTCACCGTTTCCCTTACCATTGAAAACCTCGCCGAGACGTTTGGCAAGACCAAAGCCGACATCACGTGGGGCATTACGCTAGTCCTCATGCTGAGAAGCGTGGGCAGTATCATCTTTGGCTTGGCTGCTGATCGCTATGGACGGAAGTGGCCGTTTATTATCAACAACATCTTGTTCATTGTCCTCGAACTCGGCACCGGCTTCTGTTCGACATACAAGGAGTTCCTGGGCGTACGCGCCTTGTTTGGCATTGCCATGGGTGGGCTGTATGGTAACGCTGCTGCAACTGGTACGTTAGGCTGTTCTTTCTCTCCCTAGTCCGTACATACATGTACCCAATCAGGAATCTAACATCTGGAAACAGCTCTCGAAGACTGTCCCGAACAAGCCCGTGGAATCATGTCGGGTATCCTGCAACAAGGCTATGCGTTCGGTTATCTACTTGCCACGGTCTTTGCACGTGCCTTTGTTGATACCGTCGGTCATGGATGGCGCCCGTTGTTCTGGTTCGGTGCAGGGCCTCCGGTTCTTATCATCATCTTCCGTCTCTGCCTTCCAGAGACGAACGCCTATCGCGAACGCCAGCGTATCCGTGAAGAACAGCCCAGTGCAGCCAAGGCATTTGTCGAGGAGGGCAAGGTGGCCCTGAAGAGACACTGGCTGCTGCTTGTCTATCTTGTGCTCCTTATGGCCGGCTTCAACTTCATGTCTCATGGCAGCCAGGATCTTTACCCGACCATGTTGAAGAACCAATACAACTTCTCGGCAAACCAGGTGACGGTTACCCAAGTCGTAGCCAACCTAGGCGCTATGACTGGGGGCACGGTTGTTGGATACTGTTCGTCCATTTTCGGCCGTCGCATCAGTATCATTGTCATGTGCTTCCTAGGAGGGGCGTTACTCTATCCCTATACGTTTACCTCGAGTGATGCCGTCATAGCCGCAGCCTTTTTCCAGCAATTCTGCGTCCAAGGCGCGTGGGGGGTCATTCCAATCCATCTCATGGAACTCTCGCCGGGCTCATTCCGCACGTTTGTCGTGGGAACTAGTTACCAGCTTGGCAATCTCGCTTCGTCTGCTTCATCTACCATCGAGGCCACGATTGGCGAGCAGTTCCCTCTGCCACCAAAGGGCAAAGTCTCGCGGTACAAGTACGGCCTGGTCATCTGTATCTTCATGGGGTGTGTGTATGCATATGTTATCTTGCTGACCGCAGTTGGGCCAGAGTATAGGGGCCGGGACTTTGACGCTGCAGCGGATGAGGATTTGGCGATTGCCACCGGTGCAGATGTGGGCAAGTACGAAACCAAAAAGCAGGTGGAAGATGTGGAATCAAGGCCGCGTGCGTGAAACATGTTTAACCGGAAGATGGGAAATGTTTGGGCGCGAGGCTGGATTTGTCAGTGGGGCCAGGAGGTTCCTCGGGGTCGGGCCAGCAGCCAAGCCGCGACGTCTTCGTTTGTATCTTCACCATGCTCGAAAAGTAACGGGCACACTTGGCGCTGCCCTTTCGGCAAGCGACCAAGGCCGAAACCCTTTAGCCACGGACTTGATTAATGAATCCATGACACTTCCAAGACGTGCTATTCCATTGGTGTCGATAGACGATTCCACTCTAGGACCCACCACATCGGGGTTCAAGTGGAGAGACTTTAATATTGTGCTGGCTGTGTGATCGCACGTCCTGTCGTGGTATATTATGGCGCCTATAGGCCTGACGTAGGTAATCTAAATTATTCTTGCTTCTTATTGGCCTGATTGGCTACGCTCTTCATGCGGAATCAACATCCGTCTCTAGTGCCGTATCACCTGTAGAGTCTCGCCAACCCAAACAGATTGTCTTCATATCCAGCAATCTATGCCACGCATCACGCCGCCTTGGATGGCGGTGCTCGCCATTCCACTGCCCTCAATCTTCGGCTCCTTGTCGCGGCTTTAGTTCTAAGCGATGCTATTGCCGAAGGCTGTGTTACATTTAGGCAGCGTTCCTATGCGATGGTGTCGGGTATAAGTATAGGGAGCCTGGTAGACAGTGAAACAGAACCACAACTCTTCATCTGTCTCTCTTTATCTGCAGCATAAACAGAGACTTTTTTTTCCTTACAAAGATGAAGGTTTCCGCTGTTATCCTCGCTGTCGCCTCTCTGGCCAGCGCTCACTGTATGCCTATTTAGCATTTCCATTTTCGAACCTAACCCCAACTGATTTCTTCTGCAAGACACTCTCCCCAGCATCAACGGCGGCGTACCGTGGGCTCACGTCCGCCAAGCCAAGAACTGGCAGGACAATGGCTTCGTCGGCGATGTCACCAGCAACGACATCCGCTGCAACCAGCTGAAGCCTGGCACTGCCACCATGACCGTCGCCGCTGGTTCCAGCGTCAAAGTCAGCGTCAACCCCAACGCCTACCACCCAGGCCCATTCCAGTCCTACCTCGCCAAGGTACCCGCAGGTGCAGACATCAACACCTGGGACCCCACTGGCGCAGTCTGGTTCCGCATCTACGCCGAGCAACCCAAGTTTGGCAGCCAGCTGACCTGGTTGGGTAAGTCATCTCCTACACCATCTTCCCTTGGCCACCACTGAACCCACACTAACAATCTTCTTCACTACAGCCGCCGCCAACTACGACATCAAGATCCCCCAGTGCATTGCCCCCGGCAAGTACCTCATGCGCAACGAGCACATTGCCATCCACACCGCCGGCCAAAGGGGCGGCGCACAATTCTACCTCTCCTGCGCTCAGATCGAGGTCACCGGTGGCGGCAGCACGTCGCCCAGGAACCTTGTCGCCTTCCCAGGCGCATACAGCGCTACTGACCCCGGTATCTTGATCAACATCAACTACCCCATTCCTACCAGCTACGTGAACCCTGGCCCTCCTACCTTCACTTGCTAGAGTGATTTGGATATGTAGGAGGCGTAAGGTAGTAACAGCGGGGTCCTGTATATAGATATTTTTTCTCCATCCCTCCTGTTGCTGGGGAAGATCCGAATGGGGTTGGGAGGGTTCGAAAGCCTTTTTCTTTTCTTGCCTTCCTACCAGATTATGATATGATGTTTTTATAGAAAATGTAAATATGTTCTATGAATGAACACCTTCTTGACTTGAGGTACCATATCTGTCAGAACTGATTAGGTTGTTGAGGTGATGTGCGTGCCGCTATTGTAAGGAATCATCTCCTTGCGTAGCTTCCGTATCGTTGGCCAGAGCGAAAGGAGCCCGATATTACGCGTAGCCTTTCACAAACACACGATGACGCCTTGACATTACAAAAATCAGTTCAGATGGCTCGATATGATAAATCAGCTGTTGATATCGATCTCAAAGCCATAACTCCCTTGTGCGAAGATTCAGTGGCAGGCACCTCACTCAGTAACAGCTCCCGAATGAATTATACCTCTGGCAACCCAATTTGATTACTACATCGATATTCTCAAAAAGAAAATAACAGTATCAGTTATAGAATCACTACTACTAAAGACGACCTGATTTGCATTAGACCAAGGCATTGGAAAAAATTACAACAACATGGTCATAGGTGTCGGTACAAAGAAAACTTTTGGAGGATACAGCCACACGTCACACAGGGTTTGAAGTGCTTATTCTGTATTTCTGGCGACTGAAGACATTGAATGCCTATAGGTATTGGCCAGAATACTAAAATGTAGGCGATTTGATCCACCAGTTGGGTGGTATCGAGGACGAAAAGTGGGTGACCGTCCATATCGCCAGCGAGGAAGTAGTTGAGCCAATAAAAAAAAGGCCAGCGTTGGCTATTATTTTCTGTATGCGAATGACTTGGGTAGTGGTTCACTGTGTTTTGCTGTCTAGTGTTGAATGAATTAGCATGAACACATCGTGTAAACGAAAACTTACTCTACTGACAGCTTCATTTTTTTTAATCACACCAAAGTAGAGCAGCAAAGAAGCCGTTGGAGTGTATGTGTGTCTATGTGTGTGAAGCAAGAAGACGCGCTAGTAGGACAGAGGAAATTATTGTACATTATGGGAGGTGTTGAAACTGGATTATAAAACTTGATGGAAAAAAAAGGAAAGTGGATGATTTTCATATCTCGCACATGTGAACTGATTTATCCCAGCAGACATCTCGCCACAAAAGAAATATATAGAGTGCTTATACGCAATCCAGGCTTGGTTATAGTAAGCAGCAGGAATTGAAATAACTTTCGAGCGTTTTGAATGACGAAGGCATCACAATCACGCCCTGTTTACTACGGATAACAGAACGACTGCTTACTCTGGTTTTAGCTTGGTTCTGATTACCCAATAAGTGTGGATTGAAAAAGAAAACCGATGCAAAGGGTACCGAGAATTTGATTTAACAACTAATCTTTGACCCTAATGTCAGAATGCAAACTAACTTGAGCAACGGGCTATAGGAAAAAAACAAAACTCCCCGTACGATTTCTGAATATGTAACAAGGAAATTACCATATGGTGCAGCAGAGGAAACAGGTTCCGAACTTTGATAATATTGAAGTCCTCATGGCTGATATTTGTGTGCCGTGGGTGTCTTTGAAAACAGATAACTTGCCGTACTACTACCCTGTAACACAAAGGCTCACTTAGGCCTCTTCTGGAATATTTGCCAAGTTTTTACGGGTATTGTTCCAAGGGAAAATTGGAATACCAGCTCTTGAGTATACTTCTCTAGGTAGAACTTCGTCGACGAGTACAGTGGAGACAGATTCAGTCATGGCGATATACTCACTGCATTGGCAAACTTACTGAATATGGATGTCGAAATTGGCAAATTATTTGACGGCTAGACCGGGCAATTTAGCTACGCTACAGTTAAACTAAGTTGCTGATGTTAGCACTACGTAATCTCTCATCCGAAACCAAAAGCTCGTGCGGGAACCATTCTGCTAGTTTTCCACCGGGTCTACCCGGATCTTCAGGCAAGTCGTCCTCTTCGGTTCCAGCAATCATTATACCGAGAGCAGCTCCAGAAAGCCAGGCCCACACCATTCCTTCTCCACAAAACCCTGCTGCGATCCACTCTCCACATTGGTGATCGCCATCTGACATTCCCTTTCGCTTCTTAATGTCGCGTCCCGTCAACTTCGCGTTCAATGGACCCACGAAGGGGAGAGAATCACCGGTTATACCGATGATCCCAGGCCACACCTGCTTCAGCTCGCTTCCCGCACCCCACTTTGGATGGAATATTGCTGGGAATATGCCTGCAATGTGCGTGATTGTCAGAGGATCCAACACGGAACCGTCGTCGTAGAGGCCGACTTGATCGATACCTTGCTTCAAAGATCGCTTGAAGCCGCCCCCAATCATCAAATCCCCTTTGGTGTCGCCTGAAGCTGGCGGTATTTGCGTAATGTAGTCAAACGCATCATCGTATATTACACCCCAGGATTTTGTACCGTCAGCATGTGGGAATCGTTGCCCTGGGGTCTGGGCGGACATGTGAGCTCTTGCTCCTACAATCCTACTCCGCAATCCAGGAACAAGGTGGCTTGCGAATGCATTGGTGGTGTGAACTACTTTCCGGGCAAAAATAGTTCCTCGGGGAGTTTTCAAAGCATAGGGGAAGCCTGCTGGGGCATCTTCTGGAACGCTTATCGATTCTACGGGAGTATTCGTCTCCACAGATAGATGAGGAAACTCGCTCAGTAGGTTATTCCAGATGGACGTAACGAACCGGTAAGGCCAGATGGCACCTGCTTTATAGGATAAAGCACCCATGACACTTTCGTTGACACCACACATCGACTGATGTCAGTTTTTAGTTTTCTTTTTGTTCAATTGGTAATTGTACAAACCTTCTGAGCTTCATCCCCGTTCCATACGGCAATCTCAATCTCGGGGAGCCATTGCTTCAATGCATCAGAATCAGCGACGGCCTTGGAGAAGCTTTTGCTGTCCAGAAAGAAGTCGGTCGTTTCGACCTTTCGAGCTTGAGCAGCCTCGATACCTTCGCTTTCACATAGTCCAGTCAAATAACCAACATGCAGAGATTGAAAGCGCACCAAGGCGGCAGCACGATCTTTGGAGAATGGTTTGCTCAGCAGAGAAAATGATTCGTATGGGGAAGGTTTGATATGTCCGCCATTCCGAGCGGTGGCACCGCTGCATAACTGTCGAGCCTCGAGAACAACGACCTTTTCGTCCGGACTGGTGTTACTACGGCGTCGCTCGTGGAGTAACGATCGTGCCACGGATGCTCCAGCGATTCCAGAGCCTATGATGGCCACATCTGCGGTTTGTGGTAAGGAAGGCGAGCTTGCATTGATAAGTTCAGGATATGGTGGATCATTGAGCCAGTAGGTTTGGGTTGGGTTGGGGTTAGGAAGGCCCGGAGATTGCGATGCACGCTTCAAAGCTCGGCTGAATTCGGTCGACAGAGCTTTCAGAAGAGAGGCTGTTGCAATACAGACTTTAACTAAATCCTGGAGAGTCGAGAGAACGACACCCATTGCGGTATGATCTGCTTTTGAAGCTGAGGTGCAAATGTGGTTGGTGCGTAGTATATGCAAAGAGAGACACCGTCAGTAGTAGTGTGCTGGTCTTGGCAATACCAACCCCCGCTCACATCGGTCCGTTCACCCTACGAACACATCGTCAGGATGAGGCCACATGGAGTACATAGCCAGGTATATTCTTGTAAATTGCTTGGAAACGATAGATCTATGTAGGTACCAGGAATGCCCAACGGTCATTTGCACTCTAGACAAGAGTTCATTGTCGAGTTTAGCACAACATTATGTCGTAATGGTACGTGTAATACTCTTCTGCACACTGGAAGGCTAATAAGACAAGCCGGAACATGTCATAAGGCTAAAGGGCTCTTCATCGTTTGTCGCCTTCGATTAAAGTTTCGAAACCTTGCATGTTCCTTACGTTATGAGTCTTTTTCCGGCCCGTTGGGTGGAGAGAGAAATGCTTGGTATGTAAGGGTATCGCTGAATAGTCACCTGCTGGCATCCAAAAGGCACCGACGGCTGCCGAAGATTCGAATCAACCTTTCCAGCCGCCGACGTCACTGAGGATGATGTTTGTCTCCGTGTTGTCATTGCGCGTCAAGACTGGCCGAAGTCCTCAGGTGTATGTAAGCTCTTCTTGGCAGCTCAGTTTATCTGTCTGGACCCGCCCATCAATACCCCTTGCGCTGGCGCACATTGGAAGCTCGCATAGCACATATATTATTGGATACTCTCCAATAATAAGATCTACCCCAGGATCCTGGACCTATATATGTAAGGCTAGCGTATATAGCAGCAGCGGTAGCCCCGGATGTGGCTGGACAGATATAAGTATATCATGACACCCATCCTGTTAAGAAAGCGCGGCAAAAGCTCGACTTTTTGTTTTGGAGGGATCTGGAGTAATTTCTGGAAATTTTGTTTAAAATTGACATACTATTTATAGAATCAGCAGATGTTACTGCGAAGGAGCAAGGAAGTAGCCCATCATAGTTTGTATATTTCTCTACACACACCGTAATCCTGATCAGGAACTGAATGGCAAACCTACCGTAAGACTGAAACTGCAAAAGGGCCGATGTAGCTTAGCTTTTCAACCTTAAACCAGCCGTCGGGAAGCTGACCAAAGCACCACGAATGAGATGTTTGTAACTAAATGAGGTAATAGAAAGTACAGACTCGGACGGGAGCCCAAACTCCATGCGAGCGGACACAAGAAACCTAAAGAGAGTGGATACCAATAATTACAAAGCAAAGTTTTTCCACTGAGAACGCCTGTAAACATGGCCTGAGGATTGCTAAGAGGTTGCTATGACTAGCGTAGCTCATACACACGTACTCCCCGTCAGCTTACATACTTACTTACTGACGATCACCATTCTCGTCAAGAGGTACCATCAAATCGGCGGGACACTGATGCTGTACAACCCCGCTTGTTTCTTCCGGACCAGTCCCGGGGCATCCGATCTCCGGAGTCTCTGTCACTAAGATTCGGTATCGTGATATCAGGATCTAGACTTCCATACACCATTCGTAGATGGTTGTTTTTGCCACATACCAGGAGAGACAACATACATACTACATGGTGAATTACGACGTAGTTCCTACTAAGACTCGACCTCGACTAGGAAGTAGTAGTAGTCTGGTCAGATCTACATATTTCGTGTAGAAAATTACCGATGTGAAGAACTTTGGACCTACACACTTACTACACACGCAGGTCATAAGCCGGCACTTACTCCGAAAGGTAAGCAAACAGAGTCTCTCCCTACCTCCAAGCAACGTGAAATGAGCCCATCACTCTGTATATAAATACAGTTGTAATTCCCAGGTTGGATGGTATCACAACACTCCCTTCCTCACTTCTACTAAGATCTATCACCACTCGGTTCCAAACAATGGCTCCCCTTATGTCCTACGTCCTGGCCCTCGGTGCCCTAGCCAGCACTGCCCTAGCCGCACCTAAATACCCCACCGCGGAGCCAGTCAAGTACCAAAACAACACTCTGTACACCTACAAGTACCAAGGCTGCAACGGCCCCGCCTTCATCTTCAACAACTTCCAGCCCAACACGTGTGCTGTATCCATCACCCGCCCGGGCCTCAACATCAGCCAAGCCATCGCCGCCAAACTCACCCTCGTCAAGTCCGGCCTCCTCGTCCGCAACGAGGCCGGGTACACGGACCCCACGTTCGTCGCGTGGAATGAAGGCCCACAGAGCAATGCGGATGGCCCCCTTCAGTGCGGCACTGTTCGCGACAGTGAGGTCGTCAAGGGCGACCGGCTGTGCCTCAGCACTCCTGACAATCAGAACGACCACGGTTACAGCTACTACCGTGACGATAGCGCGGACGAATCCGATCATTGGGAGAAGAGGGAAACTGATGAGTCGGGTCTTATACAGAAGAGGGACGCGCCCCGCTGCACTGGTCAGCAGCATCCCGATGCTGTATTCATTGCTGGAGCTATCTACACCCTTATTAATGTTCCTGATGAGATCGCCGTGGAGCTTGTGGTTTCGGTTCTCAATGGCGTGACTACGATCAGGGCTGAGCTTGATGTTTATATCGTCGGTTAGCTTGGTGATAAGTAACTGCCAGCCTGGTTCTCCATAGTAGAGTCTGGTGTGCCATTTTTTGTCAGAGCTGGAACTATGTTAGTAATGGATAATTGTACGGGAAGTTGTTATACGTAATTAATTCATTCTTCCAGTCACGGTTTGCTACTCCACGCGTGACTAGGTATTAAACATTTACAGTCGACATTAGCTTTGGTATGCTCAGTTGGGGTGACATTGCAAAACACTTAACATACACTTCCTGAAGTAACAGGTAATTGATCAAACCCAAGGGACCGTGACGTAGCATCAGTAATGAATAAGGTATTCCATTCAGTATATGCTGTACACGCATTTACAGCCGAAGTTTACAAGTCTTACTCCTCGAAACCCCCTTATCACTCTCACTCGTTGCCGTCAACGTAACAGTCGCCTCACTCGACGCCCTACTCTCCCTTCCAACTGCCACCTTAACCGTCTTTTGTTTCCCAGCACCCGCATACACAAGCGCATTCGGCAACGCGACCTTCCAGCCCTCGCCCTCGACCTTGGCTTCCAAACGATAGATATCGGAACCAAGGTAAGCAGAGAGATCTTGAGGGTGGGGGTTAGTGCTGAGTTGAGCGGCTTTCCCCGTATTCTTCAGCTCGAAGGTGCAGTATGTGGCGTTCTCGTCACTCAAGGACGGGCCGTCTTGGGCTACCTTGCCGGATCCGAGCTCGATGCCGTGCTTGGTAGATGTGGTGGCGTTGGCGGCGGCGGTGGATGCTACACCGACGGTATAATGCAAGACACCAGCCTCATCACGAAGCTTCTCGAGGATGTAGAAGTGCAAACCGTTGGGCTCATCGATGTATTCGTATTCCGAACCAGAGTTTGTGCCGGCGTGGAACAGAGCGTCGACGAGTTGTCGGTAGTCACCGATGGTCCAGTACCGAGCTGTGCCGTTTGGAAGGTAGAAATCAATCTGGCGGGCATCTTGAGGGTTTGCGTCGATGACCCATTGGAAGGGTTGAACTCGGTCGCTGTTCTTAGTTTTGCTAATCATCACGCCAGAATCGGGGCAGAAGGAATCGGCACCCATGCGGTCAACAACTTCGACATTGTAGTTGTTATAGCGGCGGCCGTCACAGAGCGGGTCAACAGTGACGTTGCATGGAGGTGCAAGGTCGCCTGTGGAATCAAAGGTGATGTTAAAACCCATGAGGCTGCCGACTGGATCGACTGATCGAGCTGTGAGCTGAGCAATCACTGGGCCAGAAGCAGCGAGACCAGACCGGGATATCTGCAAGATGGGAGTCGTGTCGATGAGGCCAATCTGGTGCTTGTCACGCATCGTGTGCAGAGAACCCATGGAAGCACCTTGAACAGGAGGGATTTGCCAGCGCGTGTGTGGACCTCCAGGACCGTTGAAGCTACCACGAGACAACATACTCCAAGGACCGGTATAGGTACGTCTAGCAGGGTTACTGAATGGGTTGTTGTAGTTGTCGCCAATGCCAAGCAGGTGCGACAACTCATGAGCAAATGTAGCCATGCCACTCGACTCTCCCTGCGTAGACGAGCCACCACCTGCGTTGGGCCAGATCGTGGAGGCTGCAGCCCACGAAGACCATTCAACATAGCGAGTACTTGCCCAGTTGGGCAGGGAAGAGTTGCCGGGAGGTCCAAACTCGGCGGGGACATCTTCTTTGGAGAGGAACTTCATTTCACCGAATTCCTGCCATGTCGACGACTCATCCTGGCCCGCGGAAAGAATGAACGCCAATTCGAATGCGTCCGCGGTTGCATTGCCAACCTCCGCTCGCCATGCTCCAAGAGCATCAGTGCGCAGGTCGACTGAACACGGAGGACCTTCTGGGCAAGCACCTTCATTGAAGCCACCCTCCTCATCGTCGATTCCATACTGGTAGCTACGCGAGGGCATGCGATACGGGCCGAATACGGTCAGGTCGACTCCATATTTTCCAAACGAATCGCCCATCCAGTACTCGTGCAGCGTATGACCCTGGTTAATCTCACTCGGAACATTGAGAAGATCGTGGTAGAATTTGGGTACATCATCACGACTTAAGCCAGCAGCCAGCGGTTGCGGGTTACCGAAGATATCGGACTTGGCCGGGAGAGTAACCACGAAAGGCGAATCCGGATAATCGACTGTTATCATAGCGATGTTGAAGTTCCTGTCCCTGCCCTTGCGCGATGGGTCGGCCCAGTTGGTTTTCGGCGGTTCAACATAGTCTGTCGTATGATCAGCAAATCGAACATAACTCCGCTAACAGAGGCCATTTTCCTACCATCCCAAGTCATATTATCCGGATTTACCCAATTCTGAGGATCAATAGGCGTAAACGGATCCGAAGATGAGCTTTGGCGAGGAAGCACGGCAGCAGAGGCAAGCCTGAGCATTGCACTCCCAAGTACCACCATGGCGGCACCTGATGACTGCTTCTTGGCTACCATTGAGCTTTCAGCGACCCCGTTGAGGTCAAGAAGGCTTCTGGTCTAAACAGGTAGGAAAGTGAAGCAAGACGCAAAGCTTGCCAAAGCGTAGGCGGCGGGAGACTTTTGTACAATCACAGCAACATCTGGACGTGCATCCATTATCCATAACCGGCCCGTCGCAATAAAAACTCGCATCATATCACGCTGATAGCCAAG
This sequence comes from Bipolaris oryzae ATCC 44560, assembly GCF_000523455.1. Lineage (NCBI taxonomy): Eukaryota > Fungi > Ascomycota > Dothideomycetes > Pleosporales > Pleosporaceae > Bipolaris > Bipolaris oryzae. The sequence goes on along the minus strand of NW_006911429.1, from coordinate 9,397 downwards.
TAGTTCAACGCAAGGACGGTCGATATACGGTTTGTCGGTATATCCGGCTGCCTCTTGAGGTTAGTTGCGTTCCATCGACTGGCTTGGCAGACAAGCACCTGCTTGAATAGGGTCGATAATAGTGGATCCCAGTCGCACGCATTGTTGATCAACGTATAGTGGCACCAGGACGCCACAAGCTTCTCTGGCAGATGCTTGTAGTTGACATCATCCATGTAGAAAAGTAAAAGGTAGAAGGCATAGCATACGGCTGCTCGCGAGAAACACAATCCCCCAATCCGACGAGTAATGAACAGTCTCAATGAGACGAGGATGAAATTGTCGCTCCCTGCCTTTAGTGTATATAGGTCTCACCGCCGGTGCCATCCGCATAGAGTACGATCCTGGAAAACTTAAGCTTAGGCCATAAAAACAAGGGAGATCGAAATGCCGCAATTGCAGTTCTACTCTCTCAAGTTCCGGTTCACTAATGTTACGCATAGTCAATGTTTTGGTGGTAAATCCAGTCTTGCCAGCTACAGTGTACAGAGTAGATAGATTCAAGTGCTTGCATATCTGCAAGCTAGACTACGCTTTTGGCATAAACTCCGGGTTTGTTCGTCCCTTGGTAAAGAGAGTACCGTGGAGATGAAATTGTATAGCAATAAAGAAAAACGTCCGCAAACGCCGCCGTATGCAATGAAAGCCAGGTAAGACGGAGCAATAAACAAAGATTGACAAGTCATCGAAAGTGCATCAAGACATGTGTCTTACTCATCCTGCTTGATTTCAAGCTTGGTCTTCTTAGGACTACCATTGTAGTCATCCTCAGCCTTGCGCTTGTTGGAGGCAGCGGCAATCTCGGCCTCAGTGCGGGAGTCCTTGACAACGGGGACGCCGTGAGCATCACGCTCAATCTCCTTCTTCTCTTCCTTGGAGTTGGCACGGTCGTCCTTGCCGTTCTTGAAACGATCGCGACGCTTGTTCCAGTCGCCACTGTCGACAGAGTCGTTGGAAGCGCTGCGGTCACGACGCCTGCGAGGAGAACGATCGCGGCGGTTGTCGCGACGGTCACTGCCACCTCGGCCACCACGTCCTCCACGGTTGGATCCGCGACCACGGCCTCCGCCACGACGGTCATTGCCTCGGCTGCTGCTGAAATTACCGTTGGCCTCGCGCTGCTTCTTGCGCTTCTCGTACTTCTCCTGTTCAGTGAGTTCCCAATCTGGCTTGATTCCCTTCTCCTCGCACTTCATCACAATGTACTCCTTCTTGCCCATAGTGGTAAGCTCATTGCCATTGAACGTGGGCTTGGGGTCGAGAGCGAGGAACTGCTCTTGAGAGTCCTTGGAGTCGAACTCGACAAAGACGCTACCCTTCCAGGCACCCTCTTCATCGCGGCGCTTGCGGACCATGACTGAGCCGAAGGGGCGGAAGAACTGCTCGAGCGCAATCTGGCCGGCTTCCTCGGCCTCACCAAATCCCTTGACGTAGGCACTTGTTTCCATGGAGTTGGATGAGCTGCTCCTCAGGCGGTAGAAGAGCTCTTCTGTGGTGGGGGGTTTCTGATCGTCGCCTTCCTTAGCTGGGACGACTAGTGGCTCTTTACGCTTGACGGCCTCGCTACCAGGCTTGCTGTACTCGCCATCATCGACGACAACAAGATCGCTGCTGTGACGGAGGGCTTCTACGACAGCGGAGTAGGGCTTGAAGCGGCGCATGCGCTTGAAGGTGCAAATGTGATGGATCGAGACAGGCTTGTTCTTGGGACCCTCGAGCTCCTTGAACATGTGCTCATCGGTCGCCAGGTTCTGCGCAGAGAAGTAGAACTCGATCTGGGTGGAGTTAGTAAGCGAGGCCTAGGGTGGGAAGACGGGAGTCATACTTGAGCGCGGATCTCAGCTGGATCGTCGGACTCTGGGAGGTTGTCAAACTCTTGGTTTTGCCTGTGCGAAGAGTCAGATACTGCAAGCACCATGGAAAGACGGGACTCTGGGCGTACTTCTTGTTGCGGCCGTTGCCCTTGCTGCCACCGCGACCACCACGGTTGTCGCGACTGTTGCGACCGTTGCGATCTTCGCGGTCGTTGCGGTGGGTGCTCTTTTCGCCGGACTTTCCGTTAAGCTCCCATTTCTCCTCGCCGTCAGCGGCTTTGGTGTCAGACTTGGTCTCGGTCTTGGAGTCAGACTCGACCTTGAGCGCCTTCTCAGCCTGTGAGGTTTCGGCGGGGTTGGAGGCCGCCGCAGCAGCGATTTCGGTGTCGGCCATTTTCAAAACGGTTGCAGCACGAGTCGCGTAGGTAATGGGGAGCTGCTGCAGGAATTTTTGTGTTTATATAAGTAAAATGGAGGGTGGGTGAAGAGAAAAGGTCAAAGATGGGCGAAGAGCTACGGTTCTGCTAGTGGGGAAATTTCAATAGGACCAGGGTCCATAGGCGCCAAGTCTCACTCACTGCGGAATTGTTGCTCACCCGCTAATAATACCAGAAGACGTACGCCCTTTGGGAGCAGCGACAATACGCCGCCCCAATTGACTCACACCCGCCGTCACCATGCCGCGCAAGAAGCCGAGGTTCCATTCGCTCAAGAAGCTCGTATGCATGCCGTTTCCTTGAGTCAATGAGGCGTCCCGGTCGCTAACCCACTGCAGAATGTTCGCCAGAATTGGTCGCGCTGGTCTCTATACGCCCTTTCTCAGCTCAAGGCACCCAATGTTACGACACGCACATATTTCCAGCAAAAATGGACGGCAAAGGCGTCGACACGAGCGTACCACGGCGAGCACATACGAGAGAAGAAGTGGAAGCACATGTTCAAGCGAAATCTCCCCGCAGTAGTGCCCATGGACCACCAATATCTCGCTCGCCACGATGGCTCTGAGCAGGCGGCGGGACGAGGCATGGGCGCTGATGTCAATGACAAAGCAAAGACGCCCCCGATGACACCATACATGCAAATGGCATACTATCCGCTGGAACGGCGACTAGACACTGCCATTTTCAGGGCTCTATTCGCAAGCAGTGTACGGCAAGCCAGGCAGTTCGTCGTTCATGGCTTGGTCAAGGTCAATGGCAAGAAGGTACGTCTGACAGTGTCTATACGACCAAGAACCCCACCCAAACTGACTTCGATCTCCAGATGGTATACCCAGGCTACGCACTCAACCCAGGCGACATGTTCCAAGTCGAGCCTTCATCTGTCATGTTTGCAACCGGAGCACCCAAGACCCGTTCATCTACCGCCCGCCGCGTGACCAAAGAGAAAGCCGCGGCCCGCGCCCAAGAACGCGAGCAGAGCGGTGGCCAAACCCCCAAGCAATCAAGCGACACCAACCTGGTCATCTCACAGTCCTCGCGCGAAGAACCGACTCCCACAGAACTCAAGAAGCAGCTGCAAGACCTGATGGAGCAAGTCGATGGCGTCCTCGCCGAAGACGTCAAAGCAAAGGACAAGCAAAAATTCCGTGCCCTCCGCTCGAGTATACGCAAAGCCATTAGTTTATGGCGCTCCGCAAACCCAGAAACAATCTCAACCCTCGACGCCCAATTCGACTTCCTCAAGACGCAAATCGCTGAGCGCAACGCCGCCATGTCTTCTTCGACGTCATCCTCCAAGGACTCTGCATCGGCCGCAGAACCCCTCATTTCCGAGGAAGACCAAGCGCGTCTGCGATCTGCGTTTGAGAAGCTGAGGCTGGAAACTGAACACACTTCGGCGTGGAATAGGCGAGACGCTCAGGCACCGTATGCGACTCCCTGGCGGCCAAGGGATTACATGAGCGCTTTTGCATTTATCCCCCGCTATCTTGAAGTGAATCAAAACATCTGCGCAGCTGTGTACTTGAGGCATCCGGTCGCGAGACCTGGACTGGCTGAAGTCCCGACACCATTCCATATCGAGACAGGCCAGTTGGCATTCAACTGGTACCTGCGTAACCGATAAAGCAAATCATAGATCATGAGAGAAGGGGCGTCTGTATAACTGTAGATAAATCCGCTGCTAGCGGTGTCAATTGCATTGTATAACATTGTCTTGAACAACAACAACAACAAGAATATTTGACTAGATATATGACAGACCTGTTGCGTGTATGCAACAGCAATCTTCCCTCGTCGAAATGTGCGCCCGAACAAAAAAAGTGTGCGGCTAGGTGGTACGCTCAAGAAAAAAAAGCATGCTGCAGTCCTTTGTCAGAAACAACAAAACGCCAACATTATGATACATGAGGGCAGTAATAATATTAGTGGATAGCGTCCTCGGACTATCCCTTGACGCTGTCACGGGGAAATACCCTCTCCTCCCGATTGATTGGCCTTGGGAATGACAGTGTCAAGTGTGCCTTTCGGCGCCATATCTGCAAAGCAGAATACGACTTCAAGGATCGGGATCTACGCAGAATCCCTTTCGTGCTGGTTGCTCGAATTGCAAGGTATGCAGCTCTAACTGTATGTAGACAACAGAGTGTATATGTGCGAAGCGTCAAGACCGGGATGTGGGAACTGGTATGAATAGCTAAAGACGGATTGAGGGTGCCATTGCGGGCCCCAAAACGCACAGTCTTCAATCACCATCTGACTCTTCCTCATCTAGAGTATAGATGCTCACAGGGTACCTAAGTGTCTCTGCACTGGGCCTAGGACTCACGTCGACAACACTACTCTCAGGTGTCCAGTGGGAGCTCACTTCGGATGTCGTGGATGCAGCAGCATATTGGTGGAAGCCATTAGCGACAACGTCAGACATATCTCGGTCAGAATCATAGCCAGGCGGCTCCGTGGGCGTGTCTGAACGATAACTTGGTAGACTCTCAGTCCGCGACAATGGTCGCGAAGGTATCTCAGGAAGTGATGTGGGAGGGTATGTGGATGCTGTTGATAGCGGGGAGGAGGGCGCGTGAGTTTGTTCCCGGTGGTAAGTGAAAGGAGGGTGGTTGGCACTTCTGCCTTCTTCAGCGTCTCTCACAAGATCATTGACAACATCGTGTGCTGCCCTCAACTGTCGGATCTCTTCTTGCATCGCATCTTCAAGCACATTTTCCTGTTCGGAAATGAGGGCCCTTTTTTCTTCATAGTCAGCAATGCGCTCGCTGTCCCTCCGTGCCCAATTACCGCGCCACCACTTGCTCCATGCATGCTGGCGCGCTGCTCGGCGATAGGCACGAGCGTTGATGCGTTCTTCCCGGGCAGCAGCACGCTCAGTACGTGTTCGAAGGCTGCTACATTTGTGGCGGATCGCAGTGAAAAGACAACCGCAACAAAGGATGCCAAAGGTGATTTCAATGGCCAAAACGAAGGACGATTCTTTGGTAGGTCTTGGTGGAAGTTCAACCTAGAAGGTGTCAATTTTGGATCTTAGACGAAGACAAAGAAATGATCAACATACCGCTTCCGCTTTGTATGCTTGAGGAGCCGGTGTGCTGACCCTCAAGCTGTCATCAGAAACCTGTGCCACTTGTGCGACATGATCATGTGTCTGGGGGAAAATGTGCTCCGGGTGGCCCATTTTGATTGGCTTTTGGCCAGGCTTGTAGCGGAGGTATGCTACTCTCCACGCGCCGATGGCCTTGTCGGCAACCGTCTTGAAGATACAAGAAATGCCGTCACAGTTACTCAATTCTTGTGAGACGTTCTGCGCTTCTTTTCTCAATCGCGAATGAATAAGCTTCTTCTGCTTGGTGATGAGTGATTGAAGTACTTCAAGTTCACTTTCAAGCGCTTTTAGTTGGCGAATGTCTTCCTCTAAGGAGTGAGCTTCAGTCGCGCGAGGTGAGCCCTCGACGTTTCCAGAGGCAACAAGACGCAGAGCCTGGGGCGGCTCGCGCCAAGATTCAGCGACGTCTGTATTGTTGGCAGAGGGATCCGGGGCGGATTCAAGCCTGAGCAGCAACGGGGGTGAAGTGTGCTGCTTGAAGGAAATAGTAAAACCAGATGGTGCGTCAAGGGGTTTGCCGTCAATGGCCTTGATGTTAACTGTCAGGACTTGCGCGGCTTCTGTTTCTCTGTGGCCGTGAAGACAGGCCGTCTGCCATTCGAGATCCAAGTCGCGCTGCAAAAAGCGTTCATTCTGTGTGAGGTGGGTGAGAGCCTGGTAGGAGCCCGAGCCGGAGGCAAAGTCTCCGGACCACTCCTGAGGTAGATGTACTCCGTTCAGGGTAACGTTGGAAGAGCCGCAGGCATCATCTTGGGCATGGCTGGTGAAGCTCAGGATCTGGGGCGCGGGTCAGCAGGTGGGACGGTGGTGTCTAGTTGCCTGAAGTGGACCTTACTAGAGACTCGTCATTCTGGTCCGTGTGAGCCGGGCCAAGACAGCCAATGCATGGGACGCTGAAGGTTGCTTGCGCGTAATTGTGTTGCACGTCTGCAAGTAGTAACACCTGGTCAGCAGCTGCCTAGATATGGCAAAAGGCGGATAGCTGTGTCTGTAGTAGTATAAGAGAGGGGCATACCGAGATGCAGCAGGTCCTCTGCTCGAGCAGCTCGACTGTGGGAGTGAGTGGGCAGGACGGCGGCGAGCACAGGAGCCGCCCACGCACACGCTGTAAGCACCTTTGACCTGAACCAAGGCATCACGATCGGACGGCCGAGACAACCACGGCCAGAGAAGGGGGCAGGAGAACTAAAGAGCGAGGCTCGGACGATGGGACAGTTGGTCCCAAGTGTGTCCAGAGAATCAGGCACCAGTCGCTACCGTCAGCACTGGGCGTGCTGCGTGGCTTAGACGTCTGAAACGACTGCGAGCGATTCAGCCACGGTTTGAGGCGTCCAGCGCGTCACGTGCTTCTGGCTGTTCCGCCAAGCCCCCGACCCACGCTTGGGCCAGCATCATCGTGCAGTTGAGTCGAGGGCCGTGATATTCGCCGCCTGCTCCCACTTTGACGACGCGTATACATCAATTGAATCGGCCAGCGCCATGGTATGTTCCTCCTGGAGTCGCGCTGCCTTCTCTCGCAACTTGGCTGACTCGCATGCCAGCTTCCCTTGGGCCTTCTTACGGCCGCGACCGGCCACCCAATGCTCGTTGAGCTCAAGAGCGGCGAGACACTCAATGGGCTCCTGGTCAACTGCGACACTTGGATGAACCTTACCCTGCGAGAGGTCGTACAAACAAGCGCAGATGGCGACAAGTTTATGAGGCTGCCAGAGATCTATGTTCGCGGCAGCACAGCACGTCTACACCCCCCTTCGAAGCCAGCGCGAAACTAACATGGGCCAAGATAAAATACCTACGAGTACCCGACGAGATTGTCGACATTGTAAAGGAACAACAGGCCAAGGACCAAGCGAACCGGGGCGGACGAGGAGGCGGTATGCATGGGCGAGGAGACCACCGCGGCGATCGTGGCGGGGGAGGTAGGGGAACGAGGGGTAGAGGACGTGGTCGTGGCAGAGGTGGTGGTGGAGGAGGAGGTGGTGGCGGCGGCGGTGGTGGTGGGGGTGCTTGAACGATCTCTCGTCCATCTGGTTGCTTTGCCCGACGGTACATGCCATGCATAGACCCACCGACCGGTCGACCCAGGGCGACGTTGATACGGTGATATTCGGGCACAACGTTGCAGGACTAGAATGGCAGTCGTCGTCGACTACCTTGTCTTGCCGGGCGCATTCGCACTTGGTTACATCACGAGATACCCTGACTGTCAACTTCTACATGAGCACTGTTGTTGGCCTTGTAGAACCACACATCAAGCCTCCAGCCTTGTTGCTCCTTTTCGTAGTTGTAGCAGTCTACCAACTAGCCTCGACATATTGTCAGCCATGCGAGCTCCTACCGCCGCAGCAAGTATTCACCCATGTTCGTTATCCGTGTGCTCCTTGGATCTGGTGAGACGATTCGCGAAGTAACTCAAGCATGTGTTTAGGTCTGTGCCATCTTGGCGCGAAGCTTCATCTTCCTCGGCCGTTCTTTACTTCCAATTTTAGGGTTGTTGTTCTCGTGTATATGGCTTAGTTTCACATGTGCTGGGACAAAAGTAAAGAATGCCCAAAAGCCAACACAACCTCTCATAAGACAACCCGTTACACGATTGAAGGTATTGGGAGTCAAGCAAAGGTCCAGACTTTGCTTCAGAGATCAGGTGTATCCGTATTGAACTTCGGCATTCTTCCTGTTGCCAGCAGATTGCTAAATAATACAAGAATGCTAGCTTGGTAAGCATGGTCAGGTTAGAAGAACATTAACTTTCCCAACCATACTAGCTGACGTGAGGTAGGAGAAGGCATCTTGTAGCACGTAGACATGTCGCGCTAAGAGAAATGACTGGTGGCGGCAGATTTCCTGTCAATTCGGGGCGATCTGTGGGTATGTGCAGGGAGGAGCGCATACCCTACATAAGTAGACTAACCTGAGGCGTTTCTCGCCATGTGGGTCAATTCTGTGCTACTGTCAGTGACAACGCATGCGATGATGAGTCTGTTGGTGTTTTAGAGAGTATGCAAAGGGGTAAATGCATTGTGCCCAATCATAAAAAAGAGCAGTGATAATAACAGTGCAAATATATACTGCGTGTGGTCAGTGCGTGCAACAGTTCAGCCAATGCAACACTATCTGCCCAATCAAAATATCCACCCACTATTTTCAACACGTGATATCTCCACCACCATGACAGCTATCGAGAAAGCGATTGCGGCAATCGATTCGCAAGATGCAGAAGGTCAACTTTCATACCGCGCAGCTGCAAAAAAGTTTGGTNTTNAGGTTTNAACATTNACGCGCCGGCACNAAAANAAAACACAGTCGCGGGAGGCAGCTNCAAAAAAACGCNAACTACTCACTCTACNACAAGAATCTNAGCTTATAAAATATATAGAAAAACTATNAAAACGTGGCCTACCACCTTCTCGATCGATAGTCAAAAATTATGTGGCCGTTATTGCAGAATGGGAGCCCTCCGATAGCTAGGTTACTCGTTTTTTGCACCGTCACNACGATACCTTATGCATCAAAAAAGCCACCAGTATCGACCGCGACCGTCATCTAGCTGAAAATCNAGCTAACTACNAATTATATTTCAATCTCCTCTATNCTAAGCTNNATNAATATAAGGTTGCGCNANATAATATCTATAATATNGATNAGAAGGGCTTCTTACTCGGCCGCATCTTGCTATCTAAAAGAATCTTCTNAAAGGCTATNTGGGAGCAAAAGAAAATACGCAAAGCACTCNAAGATGGGAGTAGNGATTNGATCACGATTATTAGGTGTATCTGCGCTGATNGGAGCTCGGTAGATCCTGCGATAATCTTNGAGGGAGCAGATNGTCTTCGCGATNAATNGCTGCGGGACCTAGAGGTAGGAAAACACCAGATTTTTTGCTGCAGCAGCCNATCTNGATNGAGTAANAATNACCTCGCGCTGGCTTAGGTTNAGCAGGTGTTCGATCGCTGCACGAAGGAGAAAGCAAAACGCGACTACAGGATGCT